>NW_023493753.1:112500-155000 GCF_013265735.2 Oncorhynchus mykiss | reverse complement strand
TTGCTCTGCAGTAAAATTCATGCAACAACAGGAGGATCAAATTAAGATTTGCATCTGTAACAGAAATCCCAAGGAACCTTGTCGGTGACAGAAGCTATGACTGTGTACACTGGCCTAGGTGTGTCCTGACTTCAGCTTGACTGTGCGGCCAGTGGCGCAATGGATAACGTGTCTGATAACAGGTCAGAAGATTGAATATTTGACTCCTGTTTGGCTCAAAACTAGATTTATTTGACCAAAATCAAGCTGGGAAAAATACTGTATACTTTTCATTGTGTCTGGCAGTTCTCGATTCAAACACATTTTAGACTGATTTTATATGGGACTTTTCTCCAACATCTCTGAGAAAAAGATGGAGCTTGTAATTACAACTTGCATCATTTCAACGTTTATGGATTTGTCTGTGATGTTTTTTTTAAGTAACTGTCTTCCCATATGGTCTGGCGTTTAGGATTCCTGGTTTTCGCCCGGGTTGAACTCCCAGTATGGGAAAGAACATCTTGTCATTTGGGATGCACTTGTGTAAGAAAAAATACCACATTTTAACTGGCAGCAGAATCACACAACACAACAATATTCCCTCAGCAACAGCAAATGTGACATGTATTGTAGATTCGTAATCTACAAGACTTTTTAAACATTGAATACACTTCAAGTTTGCATTTCTTGCTCTGCAGTAAAATTCATGCAACAACAGGAGGATCAAATGAAGATATGCATCTGAAACAGAAAACCAAGGAACCTTGTTGTTGACAGACGCAATGACTGTGTACACTGGTCTAGTTGTGACCTGACTTCAGCTTAGACGTGGGGCCAGTGGCGCAATGGATAACGTGTCTGACTACGGATCAGAAGATTCTAGGTTCGACTCCTGGCTGGCTCGATACTTAATTTAATTGATTGAAATCAAGCCGGGATTGACACTGAATACTTTTCAGTGCTTCTGGCTGTTCTCACTTCAACCTCATTTTAGACTGATTTCATCTGGACATTCCCCAACATCTCAGAGAAAAAAATATGTAGCTTTTAATCCAACAGGCATAATGTCAACATTTAAAGATTTGTCTGTGATGTGTATTTTAAGTATGTGTCTTCCCATATGGTCTAGTGGTTGGTCCTGGTTTTCACCCAGGTGGCCCGGGTTCAACTCCCGGTATGGGAAAGAATTTCGTGTCGTTTGGGATGCACTTGTGTAACAACAGATACCGCATTTTAACTGACAGCAGTTTCACACAACACAACAATATTCCCTCAGCAACAGGAAATGTGACATGTTATGTAGATTCAAATTATACAAGTCATTTTAAACGTTGAATACACTTCATTGCTGCATTTCTTGCTCTGCAGTAAAATTCATGCAACAACAGGAGGATCAAATTAAGATTTGCATCTGTAACAGAAATCCCAAGGAACCTTGTCGGTGACAGAAGCTATGACTGTGTACACTGGCCTAGGTGTGTCCTGACTTCAGCTTGGCTGTGCGGCCACTGGCGCAATGGATAACGTGTCTGATAACAGGTCAGAAGATTGAATATTTGACTCCTGTTTGGCTCAAAACTATATTTATTTGACCAAAATCAAGCTGGGAAAAATACTGTATACTTTTCATTGTGTCTGGCAGTTCTCGATTCAAACACATTTTAGACTGATTTTATATGGGACTTTTCTCCAACATCTCTGAGAAAAAGATGGAGCTTGTAATTACAACTTGCATCATTTCAACGTTTATGGATTTGTCTGTGATTTTTTTTTAAGTAACTGTCTTCCCATATGGTCTGGCGTTTAGGATTCCTGGTTTTCGCCCGGGTTGAACTCCCAGTATGGGAAAGAACATCTTGTCATTTGGGATGCACTTGTGTAAGAACAGATACCACATTTTAACTGGCAGCAGAATCACACAACACAACAATATTCCCTCAGCAACAGCAAATGTGACATGTTTTGTAGATTCATAATTTACAAGACTTTTTAAACATTGAATACACTTCAAGTTTGCATTTCTTGCTCTGCAGTAAAATTCATGCAACAACAGGAGGATCAAATTAAGATATGCATCTGAAACAGAAAACCAAGGAACCTTGTTGTTGACAGACACAATGACTGTGTACACTGGTCTAGCTGTGACCTGACTTCAGCTTAGCCGTGGGGCCAGTGGGGCAATGGATAACGTGTCTGACTACGGATCAGAAGATTCTAGGTTCGACTCCTGGCTGGCTCAATACTTAATTTAATTGATTGAAATCAAGCCGGGATTGATACTGTATACTTTTCAGTGCTTCTGGCTGTTCTCACTTCAAACTCATTTTAGACTGATTTCATCTGGACATTCCCCAACATCTCAGAGAAAAAAAGATGTAGCTTTTAATCCAACAGGCATAATGTCAACATTTAAAGATTTGTCTGTGATGTGTATTTTAAGTATGTGTCTTCCCATATGGTCTAGCGGTTAGGATTCCTGGTTTTCACCCAGGTGGCCCGGGTTCAACTCCCGGTATGGGAAAGAATATCTTGTTGTTTGGGATGCACTTGTGTAACAACAGATATTGCATTTTAACTGGCAGCAGTTTCACACAACACAACAATATTCCCTCAGCAACAGGAAATGTGACATGTTATGTAGATTCAAATTATACAAGGCATTTTAAACGTTGAATACACTTCATTGCTGCATTTCTTGCTCTGCAGTAAAATTCATGCAACAACAGGAGGATCAAATTAAGATTTGCATCTGTAACAGAAATCCCAAGGAACCTTGTCGGTGACAGAAGCTATGACTGTGTACACTGGCCTAGGTGTGTCCTGACTTCAGCTTGGCTGTGCGGCCAGTGGCGCAATGGATAACGTGTCTCATAACAGGTCAGAAGATTGAATATTTGACTCCTGTTTGGCTCAAAACTAGATTTATTTGACCAAAATCAAGCTGGGAAAAATACTGTATACTTTTCATTGTGTCTGGCAGTTCTCGATTCAAACACATTTTAGACTGATTTTATATGGGACTTTTCTCCAACATCGCTGAGAAAAAGATGGAGCTTGTAATTACAACTTGCATCATTTCAACGTTTATGGATTTGTCTGTGATGTTTTTTTAAAGTAACTGTCTTCCCATATGGTCTGGCTTTTAGGATTCCTGGTTTTCGCCCGGGTTGAACTCCCAGTATGGGAAAGAACATCTTGTCATTTGGGATGCACTTGTGTAAGAACAGATACCACATTTTAACTGGCAGCAGAATCACACAACACAACAATATTCCCTCAGCAACAGCAAATGTGACATGTTTTGTAGATTCATAATTTACAAGACTTTTTAAACATTGAATACACTTCAAGTTTGCATTTCTTGCTCTTCAGTAAAATTCATGCAACAACAGGAGGATCAAATTAAGATATGCATCTGAAACAGAAAACCAAGGAACCTTGTTGTTGACAGACACAATGACTGTGTACACTGGTCTAGCTGTGACTTGACTTCAGCTTAGACGTGGGGCCAGTGGCGCAATGGATAACGTGTCTGACTACGGATCAGAAGATTCTAGTTTCGACTCCTGGCTGGCTCGATACTTAATTTAATTTATTGAAATCAAGCCGGGATTGATACTGTATACTTTTCAGTGCTTCTGGCTGTTCTCACTTCAAACTCATTTTAGACTGATTTCATCTGGACATTCCCCAACATCTCAGAGAAAAAAAGATGTAGCTTTTAATCCAACAGGCATAATGTCAACATTTAAAGATTTGTCTGTGATGTGTATTTTAAGTATGTGTCTTCCCATATGGTCTAGTGGTTAGGATTCCTGGTTTTCACCCAGGTGGCCCGGGTTCAACTCCCGGTATGGGAAAGAATATCTTGTCGTTTGGGATGCACTTGTGTAACAACAGATACTGCATTTTAACTGGCAGCAGTTTCACACAACACAACAATATTCCCTCAGCAACAGGAAATGTGACATGTTATGTAGATTCAAATTATACAAGGCTTTTTAAACGTTGAATACACTTCATTGCTGCATTTCTTGCTCTGCAGTAAAATTCATGCAACAACAGGAAGATCAAATTAAGATTTGCATCTGTAACAGAAATCCCAAGGAACCTTGTCGGTGACAGAAGCTATGACTGTGTACACTGGCCTAGGTGTGTCCTGACTTCAGCTTGACTGTGCGGCCAGTGGCGCAATGGATAACGTGTCTGATAACAGGTCAGAAGATTGAATATTTGACTCCTGTTTGGCTCAAAACTAGATTTATTTGACCAAAATCAAGCTGGGAAAAATACTGTATACTTTTCATTGTGTCTGGCAGTTCTCGATTCAAACACATTTTAGACTGATTTTATATGGGACTTTTCTCCAACATCTCTGAGAAAAAGACGGAGCTTGTAATTACAACTTGCATCATTTCAACGTTTATGGATTTGTCTGTGATGTTTTTTTTAAGTAACTGTCTTCCCATATGGTCTGGCGTTTAGGATTCCTGGTTTTCGCCCGGGTTGAACTCCCAGTATGGGAAAGAACATCTTGTCATTTGGGATGCACTTGTGTAAGAAAAAATACCACATTTTAACTGGCAGCAGAATCACACAACACAACAATATTCCCTCAGCAACAGCAAATGTGACATGTTTTGTAGATTCATAATTTACAAGACTTTTTAAACATTGAATACACTTCAAGTTTGCATTTCTTGCTCTTCAGTAAAATTCATGCAACAACAGGAGGATCAAATTAAGATATGCATCTGAAACAGAAAACCAAGGAACCTTGTTGTTGACAGACACAATGACTGTGTACACTGGTCTAGCTGTGACTTGACTTCAGCTTAGACGTGGGGCCAGTGGCGCAATGGATAACGTGTCTGACTACGGATCAGAAGATTCTAGTTTCGACTCCTGGCTGGCTCGATACTTAATTTAATTTATTGAAATCAAGCCGGGATTGATACTGTATACTTTTCAGTGCTTCTGGCTGTTCTCACTTCAAACTCATTTTAGACTGATTTCATCTGGACATTCCCCAACATCTCAGAGAAAAAAAGATGTAGCTTTTAATCCAACAGGCATAATGTCAACATTTAAAGATTTGTCTGTGATGTGTATTTTAAGTATGTGTCTTCCCATATGGTCTAGTGGTTAGGATTCCTGGTTTTCACCCAGGTGGCCCGGGTTCAACTCCCGGTATGGGAAAGAATTTCGTGTCGTTTGGGATGCACTTGTGTAACAACAGATACTGCATTTTAACTGACAGCAGTTTCACACAACACAACAATATTCCCTCAGCAACAGGAAATGTGACATGTTATGTAGATTCAAATTATACAAGTCATTTTAAACGTTGAATACACTTCATTGCTGCATTTCTTGCTCTGCAGTAAAATTCATGCAACAACAGGAGGATCAAATTAAGATTTGCATCTGTAACAGAAATCCCAAGGAACCTTGTCGGTGACAGAAGCTATGACTGTGTACACTGGCCTAGGTGTGTCCTGACTTCAGCTTGGCTGTGCGGCCACTGGCGCAATGGATAACGTGTCTGATAACAGGTCAGAAGATTGAATATTTGACTCCTGTTTGGCTCAAAACTATATTTATTTGACCAAAATCAAGCTGGGAAAAATACTGTATACTTTTCATTGTGTCTGGCAGTTCTCGATTCAAACACATTTTAGACTGATTTTATATGGGACTTTTCTCCAACATCTCTGAGAAAAAGATGGAGCTTGTAATTACAACTTGCATCATTTCAACGTTTATGGATTTGTCTGTGATTTTTTTTTAAGTAACTGTCTTCCCATATGGTCTGGCGTTTAGGATTCCTGGTTTTCGCCCGGGTTGAACTCCCAGTATGGGAAAGAACATCTTGTCATTTGGGATGCACTTGTGTAAGAACAGATACCACATTTTAACTGGCAGCAGAATCACACAACACAACAATATTCCCTCAGCAACAGCAAATGTGACATGTTTTGTAGATTCATAATTTACAAGACTTTTTAAACATTGAATACACTTCAAGTTTGCATTTCTTGCTCTGCAGTAAAATTCATGCAACAACAGGAGGATCAAATTAAGATATGCATCTGAAACAGAAAACCAAGGAACCTTGTTGTTGACAGACGCAATGACTGTGTACACTGGTCTAGCTGTGACCTGACTTCAGCTTAGACGTGGGGCCAGTGGCACAATGGATAACGTGTCTGACTACGGATCAGAAGATTCTAGGTTCGACTCCTGGCTGGCTCGATACTTAATTTAATTGATTGAAATCAAGCCGGGATTGACACTGAATACTTTTCAGTGCTTCTGGCTGTTCTCACTTCAAACTCATTTTAGACTGATTTCATCTGGACATTCCCCAACATCTCAGAGAAAAAAAGATGTAGCTTTTAATCCAACAGGCATAATGTCAATATTTAAAGATTTGTCTGTGATGTGTATTTTAAGTATGTGTCATATGGTCTAGTGGTTAGGATTCCTGGTTTTCACCCAGGTGGCCCGGATTCAACTCCTGGTATGGGAAAGAATATCTTGTCGTTTGGGATGCACTTGTGTAACAACAGATACTGCATTTTAACTGGCAGCAGTTTCACACAACACAACAATATTCCCTCAGCAACAGGAAATGTGACATGTTATGTAGATTCAAATTATACAAGGCTTTTTAAACGTTGAATACACTTCATGGCTGCATTTCTTGCTCTGCAGTAAAATTCATGCAACAACAGGAGGATCAAATTAAGATTTGCATCTGTAACAGAAATCCCAAGGAACCTTGTCGGTGACAGAAGCTATGACTGTGTACACTGGCCTAGGTGTGTCCTGACTTCAGCTTGGCTGTGCGGCCAGTGGCGCAATGGATAAAGTGTCTGATAACAGGTCAGAAGATTGAATATTTGACTCCTGTTTGGCTCAAAACTAGATTTATTTGACCAAAATCAAGCTGGGAAAAATACTGTATACTTTTCATTGTGTCTGGCAGTTCTCGATTCAAACACATTTTAGACTGATTTTATATGGGACTTTTCTCCAACATCGCTGAGAAAAAGATGGAGCTTGTAATTACAACAAGCATCATTTCAACGTTTATGGATTTGTCTGTGATGTTTTTTTAAAGTAACTGTCTTCCCATATGGTCTGGCTTTTAGGATTCCTGGTTTTCGCCCGGGTTGAACTCCCAGTATGGGAAAGAACATCTTGTCATTTGGGATGCACTTGTGTAAGAACAGATACCACATTTTAACTGGCAGCACAATCACACAACACAACAATATTCCCTCAGCAACAGCAAATGTGACATGTTTTGTAGATTCATAATTTACAAGACTTTTTAAACATTGAATACACTTCAAGTTTGCATTTCTTGCTCTTCAGTAAAATTCATGCAACAACAGGAGGATCAAATTAAGATATGCATCTGAAACAGAAAACCAAGGAACCTTGTTGTTGACAGACACAATGACTGTGTACACTGGACTGTGTACACTGTGTACACTGTGACTTGACTTCAGCTTAGACGTGGGGCCAGTGGCGCAATGGATAACGTGTCTGACTACGGATCAGAAGATTCTACGTTCGACTCCTGGCTGGTTCGATACTTAATTTAATTTATTGAAATCAAGCCGGGATTGATACTGTATACTTTTCAGTGCTTCTGGCTGTTCTCACTTCAAACTCATTTTAGACTGATTTCATCTGGACATTCCCCAACATCTCAGAGAAAAAAAGATGTAGCTTTTAATCCAACAGGCATATTGTCAACATTTAAAGATTTGTCTGTGATGTGTATTTTAAGTATGTGTCTTCCCATATGGTCTAGTGGTTAGGATTCCTGGTTTTCACCCAGGTGGCCCGGGTTCAACTCCCGGTATGGGAAAGAATATCTTGTTGATTGGGATGCACTTGTGTAACAACAGATACTGCATTTTAACTGGCAGCAGTTTCACACAACACAACAATATTCCCTCAGCAACAGGAAATGTGACATGTTATGTAGATTCAAATTATACAAGGCATTTTAAACGTTGAATACACTTCATTGCTGCATTTCTTGCTCTGCAGTAAAATTCATGCAACAACAGGAGGATCAAATTAAGATTTGCATCTGTAACAGAAATCCCAAGGAACCTTGTCGGTGACAGAAGCTATGACTGTGTACACTGGCCTAGGTGTGTCCTGACTTCAGCTTGGCTGTGCGGCCAGTGGCGGAATGGATAAAGTGTCTGATAACAGGTCAGAAGATTGAATATTTGACTCCTGTTTGGCTCAAAACTAGATTTATTTGACCAAAATCAAGCTGGGAAAAATACTGTATACTTTTCATTGTGTCTGGCAGTTCTCGATTCAAACACATTTTAGACTGATTTTATATGGGACTTTTCTCCAACATCTCTGAGAAAAAGATGGAGCTTGTAATTACAACTTGCATCATTTCAACGTTTATGGATTTGTCTGTGATGTTTTTTTTAAGTAACTGTCTTCCCATATGGTCTGGCGTTTAGGATTCCTGGTTTTCGCCCGGGTTGAACTCCCAGTATGGGAAAGAACATCTTGTCATTTGGGATGCACTTGTGTAAGAAAAAATACCACATTTTAACTGGCAGCAGAATCACACAACACAACAATATTCCCTCAGCAACAGCAAATGTGACATGTATTGTAGATTCGTAATCTACAAGACTTTTTAAACATTGAATACACTTCAAGTTTGCATTTCTTGCTCTGCAGTAAAATTCATGCAACAACAGGAGGATCAAATGAAGATATGCATCTGAAACAGAAAACCAAGGAACCTTGTTGTTGACAGACGCAATGACTGTGTACACTGGTCTAGTTGTGACCTGACTTCAGCTTAGACGTGGGGCCAGTGGCGCAATGGATAACGTGTCTGACTACGGATCAGAAGATTCTAGGTTCGACTCCTGGCTGGCTCGATACTTAATTTAATTGATTGAAATCAAGCCGGGATTGACACTGAATACTTTTCAGTGCTTCTGGCTGTTCTCACTTCAACCTCATTTTAGACTGATTTCATCTGGACATTCCCCAACATCTCAGAGAAAAAAAGATGTAGCTTTTAATCCAACAGGCATAATGTCAACATTTAAAGATTTGTCTGTGATGTGTATTTTAAGTATGTGTCTTCCCATATGGTCTAGTGGTTGGTCCTGGTTTTCACCCAGGTGGCCCGGGTTCAACTCCCGGTATGGGAAAGAATTTCGTGTCGTTTGGGATGCACTTGTGTAACAACAGATACTGCATTTTAACTGACAGCAGTTTCACACAACACAACAATATTCCCTCAGCAACAGGAAATGTGACATGTTATGTAGATTCAAATTATACAAGTCATTTTAAACGTTGAATACACTTCATTGCTGCATTTCTTGCTCTGCAGTAAAATTCATGCAACAACAGGAGGATCAAATTAAGATTTGCATCTGTAACAGAAATCCCAAGGAACCTTGTCGGTGACAGAAGCTATGACTGTGTACACTGGCCTAGGTGTGTCCTGACTTCAGCTTGGCTGTGCGGCCACTGGCGCAATGGATAACGTGTCTGATAACAGGTCAGAAGATTGAATATTTGACTCCTGTTTGGCTCAAAACTATATTTATTTGACCAAAATCAAGCTGGGAAAAATACTGTATACTTTTCATTGTGTCTGGCAGTTCTCGATTCAAACACATTTTAGACTGATTTTATATGGGACTTTTCTCCAACATCTCTGAGAAAAAGATGGAGCTTGTAATTACAACTTGCATCATTTCAACGTTTATGGATTTGTCTGTGATTTTTTTTTAAGTAACTGTCTTCCCATATGGTCTGGCGTTTAGGATTCCTGGTTTTCGCCCGGGTTGAACTCCCAGTATGGGAAAGAACATCTTGTCATTTGGGATGCACTTGTGTAAGAACAGATACCACATTTTAACTGGCAGCAGAATCACACAACACAACAATATTCCCTCAGCAACAGCAAATGTGACATGTTTTGTAGATTCATAATTTACAAGACTTTTTAAACATTGAATACACTTCAAGTTTGCATTTCTTGCTCTGCAGTAAAATTCATGCAACAACAGGAGGATCAAATTAAGATATGCATCTGAAACAGAAAACCAAGGAACCTTGTTGTTGACAGACGCAATGACTGTGTACACTGGTCTAGCTGTGACCTGACTTCAGCTTAGACGTGGGGCCAGTGGCACAATGGATAACGTGTCTGACTACGGATCAGAAGATTCTAGGTTCGACTCCTGGCTGGCTCGATACTTAATTTAATTGATTGAAATCAAGCCGGGATTGACACTGAATACTTTTCAGTGCTTCTGGCTGTTCTCACTTCAAACTGATTTCATCTGGACATTCCCCAACATCTCAGAGAAAAAAAGATGTAGCTTTTAATCCAACAGGCATAATGTCAATATTTAAAGATTTGTCTGTGATGTGTATTTTAAGTATGTGTCATATGGTCTAGTGGTTAGGATTCCTGGTTTTCACCCAGGTGGCCCGGATTCAACTCCTGGTATGGGAAAGAATATCTTGTCGTTTGGGATGCACTTGTGTAACAACAGATACTGCATTTTAACTGGCAGCAGTTTCACACAACACAACAATATTCCCTCAGCAACAGGAAATGTGACATGTTATGTAGATTCAAATTATACAAGGCTTTTTAAACGTTGAATACACTTCATGGCTGCATTTCTTGCTCTGCAGTAAAATTCATGCAACAACAGGAGGATCAAATTAAGATTTGCATCTGTAACAGAAATCCCAAGGAACCTTGTCGGTGACAGAAGCTATGACTGTGTACACTGGCCTAGGTGTGTCCTGACTTCAGCTTGGCTGTGCGGCCAGTGGCGCAATGGATAAAGTGTCTGATAACAGGTCAGAAGATTGAATATTTGACTCCTGTTTGGCTCAAAACTAGATTTATTTGACCAAAATCAAGCTGGGAAAAATACTGTATACTTTTCATTGTGTCTGGCAGTTCTCGATTCAAACACATTTTAGACTGATTTTATATGGGACTTTTCTCCAACATCGCTGAGAAAAAGATGGAGCTTGTAATTACAACAAGCATCATTTCAACGTTTATGGATTTGTCTGTGATGTTTTTTTAAAGTAACTGTCTTCCCATATGGTCTGGCTTTTAGGATTCCTGGTTTTCGCCCGGGTTGAACTCCCAGTATGGGAAAGAACATCTTGTCATTTGGGATGCACTTGTGTAAGAACAGATACCACATTTTAACTGGCAGCACAATCACACAACACAACAATATTCCCTCAGCAACAGCAAATGTGACATGTTTTGTAGATTCATAATTTACAAGACTTTTTAAACATTGAATACACTTCAAGTTTGCATTTCTTGCTCTTCAGTAAAATTCATGCAACAACAGGAGGATCAAATTAAGATATGCATCTGAAACAGAAAACCAAGGAACCTTGTTGTTGACAGACACAATGACTGTGTACACTGGACTGTGTACACTGTGTACACTGTGACTTGACTTCAGCTTAGACGTGGGGCCAGTGGCGCAATGGATAACGTGTCTGACTACGGATCAGAAGATTCTACGTTCGACTCCTGGCTGGTTCGATACTTAATTTAATTTATTGAAATCAAGCCGGGATTGATACTGTATACTTTTCAGTGCTTCTGGCTGTTCTCACTTCAAACTCATTTTAGACTGATTTCATCTGGACATTCCCCAACATCTCAGAGAAAAAAAGATGTAGCTTTTAATCCAACAGGCATATTGTCAACATTTAAAGATTTGTCTGTGATGTGTATTTTAAGTATGTGTCTTCCCATATGGTCTAGTGGTTAGGATTCCTGGTTTTCACCCAGGTGGCCCGGGTTCAACTCCCGGTATGGGAAAGAATATCTTGTTGATTGGGATGCACTTGTGTAACAACAGATACTGCATTTTAACTGGCAGCAGTTTCACACAACACAATTCCCTCAGCAACAGGAAATGTGACATGTTATGTAGATTCAAATTATACAAGGCATTTTAAACGTTGAATACACTTCATTGCTGCATTTCTTGCTCTGCAGTAAAATTCATGCAACAACAGGAGGATCAAATTAAGATTTGCATCTGTAACAGAAATCCCAAGGAACCTTGTCGGTGACAGAAGCTATGACTGTGTACACTGGCCTAGGTGTGTCCTGACTTCAGCTTGGCTGTGCGGCCAGTGGCGGAATGGATAAAGTGTCTGATAACAGGTCAGAAGATTGAATATTTGACTCCTGTTTGGCTCAAAACTAGATTTATTTGACCAAAATCAAGCTGGGAAAAATACTGTATACTTTTCATTGTGTCTGGCAGTTCTCGATTCAAACACATTTTAGACTGATATTATATGGGACTTTTCTCCAACGCAATGGATAACGTGTCTGACTACGGATCAGAAGATTCTAGGTTCGACTCCTGGCTGGCTCGATACTTAATTTAATTTATTGAAATCAAGCCGGGATTGATACTGTATACTTTTCAGTGCTTCTGGCTGTTCTCACTTCAAACTCATTTTAGACTGATTTCATCTGGACATTCCCCAACATCTCAGAGAAAAAAAGATGTAGCTTTTAATCCAACAGGCATCATTTCAACGTTTATGGATTTGTCTGTGATGTTTTTTTTAAGTAACTGTCTTCCCATATGGTCTGGCATTTAGGATTCCTGGTTTTCGCCCGGGTTGAACTCCCAGTATGGGAAAGAACATCTTGTCATTTGGGATGCACTTGTGTAAGAACAGATACCACATTTTAACTGGCAGCAGAATCACACAACACAACAATATTCCCTCAGCAACAGCAAATGTGACATGTTTTGTAGATTCATAATTTACAAGACTTTTTAAACATTGAATACACTTCAAGTTTGCATTTCTTGCTCTTCAGTAAAATTCATGCAACAACAGGAGGATCAAATTAAGATATGCATCTGAAACAGAAAACCAAGGAACCTTGTTGTTGACAGACACAATGACTGTGTACACTGGTCTAGTTGTGACTTGACTTCAATTTAGACATGGGGCCAGTGGCGCAATGGATAACGTGTCTGACTACGGATCAGAAGATTCTAGGTTCGACTCCTGGCTGGCTCGATACTTAATTAAATTTATTGAAATCAAGCCGGGATTGATACTGTATACTTTTCAGTGCTTCTGGCTGTTCTCACTTCAAACTCATTTTAGACTGATTTCATCTGGACATTCCCCAATATCTCAGAGAAAAAAAGATGTAGCTTTTAATCCAACAGGCATAATGTCAACATTTAAAGATTTGTCTGTGATGTGTATTTTAAGTATGTGTCTTCCTATATGGTCTAGCGGTTAAGATTCCTGGTTTTCACCCAGGTGGCCCGGGTTCAACTCCCGGTATGGGAAAGAATATCTTGTCGTTTGGGATGTACTTGTGTAACAACAGATATTGCACTTTAACTGGCAGCAGTTTCACACAACACAACAATATTCCCTCAGCAACAGGAAATGTGACATGTTATGTAGATTCAAATTATACAAGGCTTTTTAAACGTTGAATACACTTCATGGCTGCATTTCTTGCTCTGCAGTAAAATTCATGCAACAACAGGAGGATCAAATTAAGATTTGCATCTGTAACAGAAATCCCAAGGAACCTTGTCGGTGACAGAAGCTATGACTGTGTACACTGGCCTAGGTGTGTCCTGACTTCAGCTTGGCTGTGCGGCCAGTGGCGCAATGGATAACGTGTCTGATAACAGGTCAGAAGATTGAATATTTGACTCCTGTTTGGCTCAAAACTAGATTTATTTGACCAAAATCAAGCTGGGAAAAATACTGTATACTTTTCATTGTGTCTGGCAGTTCTCGATTCAAACACATTTTAGACTGATTTTATATGGGACTTTTCTCCAACATCTCTGAGAAAAAGATGGAGCTTGTAATTACAACAAGCATAATTTCAACGTTTATGGATTTGTCTGTGATGTTTTTTTAAAGTAACTGTCTTCCCATATGGTCTGGCTTTTAGGATTCCTGGTTTTCGCCCGGGTTGAACTCCCAGTATGGGAAAGAACATCTTGTCATTTGGGATGCACTTGTGTAAGAACAGATACCACATTTTAACTGGCAGCAGAATCACACAACACAACAATATTCCCTCAGCAACAGAAAATGTGACATGTTTTGTCGATTCATAATTTACAAGACTTTTTAAACATTGAATACACTTCAAGTTTTCATTTCTTGCTCTGCAGTAAAATTCATGCAACAACAGGAGGATCAAATTAAGATATGCATCTGAAACAGAAAACCAAGGAACCTTGTTGTTGACAGACGCAATGACTGTGTACACTGGTCTAGCTGTGACCTGACTTCAGCTTAGACGTGGGGCCAGTGGCGCAATGGATAACGTGTCTGACTACGGATCAGAAGATTCTAGGTTCGACTCCTGGCTGGCTCGATATTTAATTGATTGAAATCAAGCCGGGATTGATACTGAATACTTTTCAGTGCTTCTGGCTGTTCTCACTTCAAACTCATTTTAGACTGATTTCATCTGGACATTCCCCAACATCTCAGAGAAAAAAAGATGTAGCTTTTAATCCAACAGGCATAATGTCAACATTTAAAGATTTGTCTGTGATGTGTATTTTAAGTATGTGTCTTCCCATATGGTCTAGCGCTTAGGATTCCTGGTTTTCACCCAGGTGGCCCGGGTTCAACTCCCGGTATGGGAAAGAATATCTTGTCGTTTGGGATGCACTTGTGTAACAACAGATACTGGATTTTAACTGGCAGCAGTTTCACACAACACAACAATATTCCCTCAGCAACAGGAAATGTGACATGTTATGTAGATTCAAATTATACAAGGCTTTTTAAACGTTGAATACACTTCATGGCTGCATTTCTTGCTCTGCAGTAAAATTCATGCAACAACAGGAGGATCAAATTAAGATTTGCATCTGTAACAGAAATCCCAAGGAACCTTGTCGGTGACAGAAGCTATGACTGTGTACACTGGCCTAGGTGTGTCCTGACTTCAGCTTGGCTGTGCGGCCACTGGCGCAATGGATAACGTGTCTGATAACAGGTCAGAAGATTGAATATTTGACTCCTGTTTGGCTCAAAACTATATTTATTTGACCAAAATCAAGCTGGGAAAAATACTGTATACTTTTCATTGTGTCTGGCAGTTCTCGATTCAAACACATTTTAGACTGATTTTATATGAGACTTTTCTCCATCATCTCTGAGAAAAAGATGGAGCTTGTAATTACAACAAGCATAATTTCAACGTTTATGGATTTGTCTGTGATGTTTTTTTAAAGTAACTGTCTTCCCATATGGTCTGGCTTTTAGGATTCCTGGTTTTCGCCCCGGGTTGAACTCCCAGTATGGGAAAGAACATCTTGTCATTTGGGATGCACTTGTGTAAGAACAGATACCACATTTTAACTGGCAGCAGAATCACACAACACAACAATATTCCCTCAGCAACAGCAAATGTGACATGTTTTGTAGATTCATAATTTACAAGACTTTTTAAACATTGAATACACTTCAAGTTTGCATTTCTTGCTCTGCAGTAAAATTCATGCAACAACAGGAGGATCAAATTAAGATATGCATCTGAAACAGAAAACCAAGGAACCTTGTTGTTGACAGACGCAATGACTGTGTACACTGGTCTAGCTGTGACCTGACTTCTGCTTAGACGTGGGGCCAGTGGCGCGATGGATAACGTGTCTGACTACGGATTAGAAGATTCTAGGTTCGACTCCTTGCTGCCTCGATGCTTAATTTTTAATTGATTGAAATCAAGCCGGGATTGATACTGTATACTTTTCAGTGCTTCTGGCTGTTCTCACTTCAAACTCATTTTAGACTGATTTCATCTGGACATTCCCCAACATCTCAGAGAAAAAAAGATGTAGCTTTTAATCCAACAGGCATAATGTCAACATTTAAAGATTTGTCTGTGATGTGTATTTTAAGTATGTGTCTTCCCATATGGTCTAGCGGTTAGGATTCCTGGTTTTCACCCAGGTGGCCCGGGTTCAACTCCCGGTATGGGAAAGAATATCTTGTCTTTTGGGATGCACTTGTGTAACAACAGATACTGCATTTTAACTGGCAGCAGTTTCACACAACACAACAATATTCCATCAGCAACAGGAAATGTGACATGTTATACAAGGCGTTTTAAACGTTGAATACACTTCATGGCTGCATTTCTTGCTCTGCAGTAAAATTCATGCAACAACAGGAGGATCAAATTAAGATTTGCATCTGTAACAGAAATCCCAAGGAACCTTGTCGGTGACAGAAGCTATGACTGTGTACACTGGCCTAGGTGTGTCCTGACTTCAGCTTGGCTGTGCGGCCAGTGGCGCAATGGATAACATGTCTGATAACAGGTCAGAAGATTGAATATTTGACTCCTGTTTGGCTCAAAACTAGATTTATTTGACCAAAATCAAGCTGGGAAAAATACTGTATACTTTTCATTGTGTCTGGCAGTTCTAGATTCAAACACATTTTAGACTGATTTTATATGGGACTTTTCTCCATCATCTCTGAGAAAAAGATGGAGCTTGTAATTACAACAAGCATAATTTCAACGTTTATGGATTTGTCTGTGATGTTTTTTTAAAGTAACTGTCTTCCCATATGGTCTGGCTTTTAGGATTCCTGTTTTTCGCCCGGGTTCAACTCCCAGTATGGGAAAGAACATCTTGTCATTTGGGATGCACTTGTGTAAGAACAGATACCACATTTTAACTGGCAGCAGAATCACACAACACAACAATATTCCCTCAGCAACAGAAAATGTGACATGTTTTGTAGATTCATAATTTACAAGACTTTTTAAACATTGAATACACTTCAAGTTTGCATTTCTTGCTCTGCAGTAAAATTCATGCAACAACAGGAGGATCAAATTAAGATATGCATCTGAAACAGAAAACCAAGGAACCTTGTTGTTGACAGACGCAATGACTGTGTACACTGGTCTAGCTGTGACCTGACTTCAGCTTAGACGTGGAGCCAGTGGCGCGATGTATAACGTGTCTGACTACGGATCAGAATATTCTAGGTTCGACTCCTTGCTGCCTTGATACTTAATGTTTAATTGATTGAAATCAATCCGGGATTGATACTGTATACTTCTCAGTGCCTCTGGCTGTTCTCACTTCAAACTCATTTTAGACTGATTTCATCTGGACATTCCCCAACATCTCAGAGAAAAAAAAGATGTAGCTTTTAATTCAACAGGCATAATGTCAACATTTAAAGATTTGTCTGTGATGTGTATTTTAAGTATGTGTCTTCCCATATGGTCTAGCGGTTAGGATTCCTGGTTTTCACCCAGGTGGCCCGGGTTCAACTCCGGGTATGGGAAAGAAAAGCTTGTCGTTTGGGATGCACTTGTGTAACAACAGATACTGCATTTTAACTGGTAGCAGTTTCACACAACACAACAATATTCCCTCAGCAACAGGAAATGTGACATGTTATGTAGATTCAAATTATACAAGGCTTTTTAAACGTTGAATACACTTCATGGCTGCATTTCTTGCTCTGCAGTAAAATTCATGCAACAACAGGAGGATCAAATTAAGATTTGCATCTGTAACAGAAATCCCAAGGAACCTTGTCGGTGACAGAAGCTATGACTGTGTACACTGGCCTAGGTGTGTCCTGACTTCAGCTTGGCTGTGCGGCCAGTGGCGCAATGGATAACGTGTCTGATAACAGGTCAGAAGATTGAATATTTGACTCCTGTTTGGCTCAAAACTAGATTTATTTGACCAAAATCAAGCTGGGAAAAATACTGTGTACTTTTCATTGTGTCTGGCAGTTCTCGATTCAAACACATTTTAGACTGATTTTATATGGGACTTTTCTCCAACATCTCTGAGAAAAAAGATGGAGCTTGTAATACAACAAGCATAATTTCAACGTTTATGGATTTGTCTGTGATGTTTTTTTAAGTAACTGTCTTCCCATATGGTCTGGCTTTTAGGATTCCTGGTTTTCGCCCGGGTTGAACTCCCAGTATGGGAAAGAACATCTTGTCATTTGGGATGCACTTGTGTAAGAACAGATACCACATTTTAACTGGCAGCAGAATCACACAACACAACAATATTCCCTCAGCAACAGCAAATGTGACATGTTTTGTAGATTCATAATTTACAAGACTTTTTAAACATTGAATACACTTCAAGTTTGCATTTCTTGCTCTGCAGTAAAATTCATGCAACAACAGGAGGATCAAATTAAGATATGCATCTGAAACAGAAAACCAAGGAACCTTGTTGTTGACAGACGCAATGACTGTGTACACTGGTCTAGCTGTGACCTGACTTCAGCTTAGACGTGGAGCCAGTGGCGCGATGTATAACGTGTCTGACTACGGATCAGAATATTCTAGGTTCGACTCCTTGCTGCCTTGATACTTAATGTTTAATTGATTGAAATCAATCCGGGATTGATACTGTATACTTCTCAGTGCCTCTGGCTGTTCTCACTTCAAACTCATTTTAGACTGATTTCATCTGGACATTCCCCAACATCTCAGAGAAAAAAAAGATGTAGCTTTTAATTCAACAGGCATAATGTCAACATTTAAAGATTTGTCTGTGATGTGTATTTTAAGTATGTGTCTTCCCATATGGTCTAGCGGTTAGGATTCCTGGTTTTCACCCAGGTGGCCTGGGTTCAACTCCCGGTATGGGAAAGAAAAGCTTGTCGTTTGGGATGCACTTGTGTAACAACAGATACTGCATTTTAACTGGCAGCAGTTTCACACAACACAACAATATTCCCTCAGCAACAGGAAATGTGACATGTTATGTAGATTCAAATTATACAAGGCTTTTTAAACGTTGAATACACTTCATGGCTGCATTTCTTGCTCTGCAGTAAAATTCATGCAACAACAGGAGGATCAAATTAAGATTTGCATCTGTAACAGAAATCCCAAGGAACCTTGTCGGTGACAGAAGCTATGACTGTGTACACTGGCCTAGGTGTGTCCTGACTTCAGCTTGGCTGTGCGGCCAGTGGCGCAATGGATAACGTGTCTGATAACAGGTCAGAAGATTGAATATTTGACTCCTGTTTGGCTCAAAACTAGATTTATTTGACCAAAATCAAGCTGGGAAAAATACTGTGTACTTTTCATTGTGTCTGGCAGTTCTCGATTCAAACACATTTTAGACTGATTTTATATGGGACTTTTCTCCAACATCGCTGAGAAAAAGATGGAGCTTGTAATACAACAAGCATAATTTCAACATTTATGGATTTGTCTGTGATGTTTTTTTAAGTAACTGTCTTCCCATATGGTCTGGCTTTTAGGATTCCTGGTTTTCGCCCGGGTTGAACTCCCAGTATGGGAAAGAACATCTTGTCATTTGGGATGCACTTGTGTAAGAACAGATACCACATTTTAACTGGCAGCAGAATCACACAACACAACAATATTCCCTCAGCAACAGCAAATGTGACATGTTTTGTAGATTCATAATTTACAAGACTTTTTAAACATTGAATACACTTCAAGTTTGCATTTCTTGCTCTTCAGTAAAATTCATGCAACAACAGGAGGATCAAATTAAGATATGCATCTGAAACAGAAAACCAAGGAACCTTGTTGTTGACAGACACAATGACTGTGTACACTAGTCTAGCTGTGACCTGACTTCAGCTTAGACGTGGGGCCAGTGGCGCAATGGATAACGTGTCTGACTACGGATCAGAAGATTCTAGGTTCGACTCCTGGCTGGCTCGATACTTAATTTAATTGATTGAAATCAAGCCGGCATTGATACTGTATACTCTTCAGTGCTTCTGGCTGTTCTCACTTCAAGCTCATTTTAGACTGATTTCATCTGGACATTCCCCAACATCTCAGAGAAAAAAAGATGTAGCTTTTAATCCAACAGGCATAATGTCAACATTTAAAGATTTGTCTGTGATGTGTATTTTAAGTATGTGTCTTCCCATATGGTCTGGCGGTTAGGATTCCTGGTTTTCACCCAGGTGGCCCGGGTTCAACTCCCGGTATGGGAAAGAATATCTTGTCGTTTGGGATGCACTTGTGTAACAACAGATACTGCATTTTAACTGGCAGCAGTTTCACACAACACAACAATATTCCCTCAGCAACAGGAAATGTGACATGTTATGTAGATTCAAATTATACAAGGCTTTTTAAACGTTGAATACACTTCATGGCTGCATTTCTTGCTCTGCAGTAAAATTCATGCAACAACAGGAGGATCAGATTAAGATTTCCATCTGTAACAGAAATCCCAAGGAACCTTGTCGGTGACAGAAGCTATGACTGTGTACACTGGCCTAGGTGTGTCCTGACTTCAGCTTGGCTGTGCGGCCAGTGGCGCAATGGATAACATGTCTGATAACAGGTCAGAAAATTGAATATTTGACTCCTGTTTGGCTCAAAACTAGATTTATTTGACAAAAATCAAGCTGGGAAAAATACTGTATACTTTTCATTGTGTCTGGCAGTTCTAGATTCAAACACATTTTAGACTGATTTTATATGGGACTTTTCTCCATCATCTCTGAGAAAAAGATGGAGCTTGTAATTACAACAAGCATAATTTCAACGTTTATGGATTTGTCTGTGATGTTTTTTTAAAGTAACTGTCTTCCCATATGGTCTGGCTTTTAGGATTCCTGGTTTTCGCCCGGGTTGAACTCCCAGTATGGGAAAGAACATCTTGTCATTTGGGATGCACTTGTGTAAGAACAGATACCACATTTTAACTGGCAGCAGAATCACACAACACAACAATATTCCCTCAGCAACAGCAAATGTGACATGTTTTGTAGATTCATAATTTACAAGACTTTTTAAACATTGAATACACTTCAAGTTTGCATTTCTTGCTCTGCAGTAAAATTCATGCAACAACAGGAGGATCAAATTAAGATATGCATCTGAAACAGAAAACCAAGGAACCTTGTTGTTGACAGACGCAATGACTGTGTACACTGGTCTAGCTGTGACCTGACTTCAGCTTAGACGTGGAGCCAGTGGCGCGATGTATAACGTGTCTGACTACGGATCAGAATATTCTAGGTTCGACTCCTTGCTGCCTTGATACTTAATGTTTAATTGATTGAAATCAATCCGGGATTGATACTGTATACTTCTCAGTGCCTCTGGCTGTCCTCACTTCAAACTCATTTTAGACTGATTTCATCTGGACATTCCCCAACATCTCAGAGAAAAAAAAGATGTAGCTTTTAATTCAACAGGCATAATGTCAACATTTAAAGATTTGTCTGTGATGTGTATTTTAAGTATGTGTCTTCCCATATGGTCTAGCGGTTAGGATTCCTGGTTTTCACCCAGGTGGCCCGGGTTCAACTCCCGGTATGGGAAAGAAAAGCTTGTCGTTTTGGATGCACTTGTGTAACAACAGATACTGCATTTTAACTGGTAGCAGTTTCACACAACACAACAATATTCCCTCAGCAACAGGAAATGTGACATGTTATGTAGATTCAAATTATACAAGGCTTTTTAAACGTTGAATACACTTCATGGCTGCATTTCTTGCTCTGCAGTAAAATTCATGCAACAACAGGAGGATCAAATTAAGATTTGCATCTGTAACAGAAATCCCAAGGAACCTTGTCGGTGACAGAAGCTATGACTGTGTACACTGGCCTAGGTGTGTCCTGACTTCAGCTTGGCTGTGCGGCCAGTGGCGCAATGGATAACGTGTCTGATAACAGGTCAGAAGATTGAATATTTGACTCCTGTTTGGCTCAAAACTAGATTTATTTGACCAAAATCAAGCTGGGAAAAATACTGTGTACTTTTCATTGTGTCTGGCAGTTCTCGATTCAAACACATTTTAGACTGATTTTATATGGGACTTTTCTCCAACATCGCTGAGAAAAAGATGGAGCTTGTAATTACAACAAGCATCATTTCAACGTTTATGGATTTGTCTGTGATGTTTTTTTAAAGTAACTGTCTTCCCATATGGTCTGGCTTTTAGGATTTCTGGTTTTCGCCCGGGTTGAACTCCCAGTATGGGAAAGAACATCTTGTCATTTGGGATGCACTTGTGTAAGAACAGATACCACATTTTAACTGGCAGCAGAATCACACAACACAACAATATTCCCTCAGCAACAGCAAATGTGACATGTTTTGTAGATTCATAATTTACAAGACTTTTTAAACATTGAATACACTTCAAGTTTGCATTTCTTGCTCTTCAGTAAAATTCATGCAACAACAGGAGGATCAAATTAAGATATGCATCTGAAACAGAAAACCAAGGAACCTTGTTGTTGACAGACACAATGACTGTGTACACTGGTCTAGCTGTGACCTGACTTCAGCTTAGACGTGGGGCCAGTGGCGCAATGGATAACGTGTCTGACTACGGATCAGAAGATTCTAGGTTCGACTCCTGGCTGGCTCGATACTTAATTTAATTGATTGAAATCAAGCCGGCATTGATACTGTATACTCTTCAGTGCTTCTGGCTGTTCTCACTTCAAACTCATTTTAGACTGATTTCATCTGGACATTCCCCAACATCTCAGAGAAAAAAAGATGTAGCTTTTAATCCAAAAGGCATAATGTCAACATTTAAAGATTTGTCTGTGATGTGTATTTTAAGTATGTGTCTTCCCATATGGTCTAGCGGTTAGGATTCCTGGTTTTCACCCAGGTGGCCCGGGTTCAACTCCCGGTATGGGAAAGAATATCTTGTTGTTTGGGATGCACTTGTGTAACAACAGATACTGCATTTTAACTGGCAGCAGTTTCACACAACACAACAATATTCCCTCAGCAACAGGAAATGTGACATGTTATACAAGGCATTTTAAACGTTGAATACACTTCATGGCTGCATTTCTTGCTCTGCAGTAAAATTCATGCAACAACAGGAGGATCAAATTAAGATTTGCATCTGTAACAGAAATCCCAAGGAACCTTGTCGGTGACAGAAGCTATGACTGTGTACACTGGCCTAGGTGTGTCCTGACTTCAGCTTGGCTGTGCGGCCAGTGGCGCAATGGATAACGTGTCTGATAACAGGTCAGAAGATTGAATATTTGACTCCTGTTTGGCTCAAAACTAGATTTATTTGACCAAAATCAAGCTGGGAAAAATACTGTGTACTTTTCATTGTGTCTGGCAGTTCTCGATTCAAACACATTTTAGACTGATTTTATATGGGACTTTTCTCCAACATCTCTGAGAAAAAAGATGGAGCTTGTAATACAACAAGCATAATTTCAACGTTTATGGATTTGTCTGTGATGTTTTTTTAAGTAACTGTCTTCCCATATGGTCTGGCTTTTAGGATTCCTGGTTTTCGCCCGGGTTGAACTCCCAGTATGGGAAAGAACATCTTGTCATTTGGGATGCACTTGTGTAAGAACAGATACCACATTTTAACTGGCAGCAGAATCACACAACACAACAATATTCCCTCAGCAACAGCAAATGTGACATGTTTTGTAGATTCATAATTTACAAGACTTTTTAAACATTGAATACACTTCAAGTTTGCATTTCTTGCTCTTCAGTAAAATTCATGCAACAACAGGAGGATCAAATTAAGATATGCATCTGAAACAGAAAACCAAGGAACCTTTTTCTTGACAGACACAATGACTGTGTACACTAGTCTAGCTGTGACCTGACTTCAGCTTAGACGTGGGGCCAGTGGCGCAATGGATAACGTGTCTGACTACGGATCAGAAGATTATATGTTCGACTCCTGGCTGGCTCGATACTTAATGTTTAATTGATTGAAATCAAGCCGGCATTGATACTGTATACTCTTCAGTGCTTCTGGCTGTTCTCACTTCAAACTCATTTTAGACTGATTTCATCTGGACATTCCCCAGCATCTCAGAGAAAAAAAGATGTAGCTTTTAATCCAAAAGGCATAATGTCAACATTTAAAGATTTGTCTGTGATGTGTATTTTAAGTATGTGTCTTCCCATATGGTCTAGCGGTTAGGATTCCTGGTTTTCACCCAGGTGGCCTGGGTTCAACTCCCGGTATGGGAAAGAATATCTTGTTGTTTGGGATGCACTTGTGTAACAACAGATACTGCATTTTAACTGGCAGCAGTTTCACACAACACAACAATATTCCCTCAGCAACAGGAAATGTGACATGTTATGTAGATTCAAATTATACAAGGCATTTTAAACGTTGAATACACTTCATTGCTGCATTTCTTGCTCTGCAGTAAAATTCATGCAACAACAGGAGGATCAAATTAAGATTTGCATCTGTAACAGAAATCCCAAGGAACCTTGTCGGTGACAGAAGCTATGACTGTGTACACTGGCCTAGGTGTGTCCTGACTTCAGCTTGGCTGTGCGGCCAGTGGCGCAATGGATAACGTGTCTGATAACAGGTCAGAAGATTGAATATTTGACTCCTGTTTGGCTCAAAACTAGATTTATTTGACCAAAATCAAGCTGGGAAAAATACTGTATACTTTTCATTGTGTCTGGCAGTTCTCGATTCAAACACATTTTAGACTGATTTTATATGGGACTTTTCTCCAACATCGCTGAGAAAAAGATGGAGCTTGTAATTACAACAAGCATCATTTCAACGTTTATGGATTTGTCTGTGATGTTTTTTTAAAGTAACTGTCTTCCCATATGGTCTGGCTTTTAGGATTTCTGGTTTTCGCCCGGGTTGAACTCCCAGTATGGGAAAGAACATCTTGTCATTTGGGATGCACTTGTGTAAGAACAGATACCACATTTTAACTGGCAGCAGAATCACACAACACAACAATATTCCCTCAGCAACAGCAAATGTGACATGTTTTGTAGATTCATAATTTACAAGACTTTTTAAACATTGAATACACTTCAAGTTTGCATTTCTTGCTCTTCAGTAAAATTCATGCAACAACAGGAGGATCAAATTAAGATATGCATCTGAAACAGAAAACCAAGGAACCTTGTTGTTGACAGACACAATGACTGTGTACACTGGTCTAGCTGTGACCTGACTTCAGCTTAGATGTGGGGCCAGTGGCGCAATGGATAACGTGTCTGACTACGGATCAGAAGATTCTAGGTTCGACTCCTGGCTGGCTCGATACTTAATTTAATTTATTGAAATCAAGCCGGGATTGATACTGTATACTTTTCAGTGCTTCTGGCTGTTCTCACTTCAAACTCATTTTAGACTGATTTCATCTGGACATTCCCCAACATCTCAGAGAAAAAAAGATGTAGCTTTTAATCCAAAAGGCATAATGTCAACATTTAAAGATTTGTCTGTGATGTGTATTTTAAGTATGTGTCTTTCCATATGGTCTAGCGGTTAGGATTCCTGGTTTGCACCCAGATGGCCCGGGTTCAACTCCCGGTATGGGAAAGAATATCTTGTTGTTTGGGATGCACTTGTGTAACAACAGATACTGCATTTTAACTGGCAGCAGTTTCACACAACACAACAATATTCCCTCAGCAACAGGAAATGTGACATGTTATGTAGATTCAAATTATACAAGGCATTTTAAACGTTGAATACACTTCATTGCTGCATTTCTTGCTCTGCAGTAAAATTCATGCAACAACAGGAGGATCAAATTAAGATTTGCATCTGTAACAGAAATCCCAAGGAACCTTGTCGGTGACAGAAGCTATGACTGTGTACACTGGCCTAGGTGTGTCCTGACTTCAGCTTGGCTGTGCGGCCAGTGGCGCAATGGATAACGTGTCTGATAACAGGTCAGAAGATTGAATATTTGACTCCTGTTTGGCTCAAAACTAGATTTATTTGACCAAAATCAAGCTGGGAAAAATACTGTATACTTTTCATTGTGTCTGGCAGTTCTCGATTCAAACACATTTTAGACTGATTTTATATGGGACTTTTCTCCAACATCGCTGAGAAAAAGATGGAGCTTGTAATTACAACAAGCATCATTTCAACGTTTATGGATTTGTCTGTGATGTTTTTTTAAAGTAATTGTCTTCCCATATGGTCTGGCTTTTAGTATTTCTGGTTTTCGCCCGGGTTGAACTCCCAGTATGGGAAAGAACATCTTGTCATTTGGGATGCACTTGTGTAAGAACAGATACCACATTTTAACTGGCAGCAGAATCACACAACACAACAATATTCCCTCAGCAACAGCAAATGTGACATGTTTTGTAGATTCATAATTTACAAGACTTTTTAAACATTGAATACACTTCAAGTTTGCATTTCTTGCTCTTCAGTAAAATTCATGCAACAACAGGAGGATCAAATTAAGATATGCATCTGAAACAGAAAACCAAGGAACCTTGTTGTTGACAGACACAATGACTGTGTACACTGGTCTAGCTGTGACCTGACTTCAGCTTAGACGTGGGGCCAGTGGCGCAATGGATAACGTGTCTGACTACGGATCAGAAGATTCTAGGTTCGACTCCTGGCTGGCTCGATACTTAATTTAATTGATTGAAATCAAGCCGGGATTGATACTGTATACTTTTCAGTGCTTCTGGCAGTTCTCGATTCAAACACATTTTAGACTGATTTTATATGGGACTTTTCTCCAACATCGCTGAGAAAAAGATGGAGCTTGTAATTACAACGAGCATCATTTCAACGTTTATGGATTTGTCTGTGATGTTTTTTTAAAGTAACTGTCTTCCCATATGGTCTGGCTTTTAGGATTTCTGGTTTTCGCCCGGGTTGAACTCCCAGTATGGGAAAGAACATCTTGTCATTTGGGATGCACTTGTGTAAGAACAGATACCACATTTTAACTGGCAGCAGAATCACACAACACAACAATATTCCCTCAGCAACAGCAAATGTGACATGTTTTGTAGATTCATAATTTACAAGACTTTTTAAACATTGAATACACTTCAAGTTTGCATTTCTTGCTCTTCAGTAAAATTCATGCAACAACAGGAGGATCAAATTAAGATATGCATCTGAAACAGAAAACCAAGGAACCTTGTTGTTGACAGACACAATGACTGTGTACACTGGTCTAGCTGTGACCTGACTTCAGCTTAGACGTGGGGCCAGTGGCGCAATGGATAACGTGTCTGACTACGGATCAGAAGATTCTAGGTTCGACTCCTGGCTGGCTCGATACTTAATTTAATTGATTGAAATCAAGCCGGGATTGATACTGTATACTTTTCAGTGCTTCGGGCTGTTCTCACTTCAAACTCATTTTAGACTGATTTCATCTGGACATTCCCCAACATCTCAGAGAAAAAAAGATGTAGCTTTTAATCCAAAAGGCATAATGTCAACATTTAAAGATTTGTCTGTGATGTGTATTTTAAGTATGTGTCTTCCCATATGGTCTAGCGGTTAGGATTCCTGGTTTTCACCCAGGTGGACTGGGTTCAACTCCCGGTGTGTGAAAGAATATCTTGTTGTTTGGGATGCACTTGTGTAACAACAGATACTGCATTTTAACTGGCAGCAGTTTCACACAACACAACAATATTCCCTCAGCAACAGGAAATGTGACATGTTATGTAGATTCAAATTATACGAGGCATTTTAAACGTTGAATACACTTCATTGCTGCATTTCTTGCTCTGCAGTAAAATTCATGCAACAACAGGAGGATCAAATTAAGATTTGCATCTGTAACAGAAATCCCAAGGAACCTTGTCGGTGACAGAAGCTATGACTGTGTACACTGGCCTAGGTGTGTCCTGACTTCAGCTTGGCTGTGCGGCCAGTGGCGCAATGGATAACGTGTCTGATAACAGGTCAGAAGATTGAATATTTGACTCCTGTTTGGCTCAAAACTAGATTTATTTGACCAAAATCAAGCTGGGAAAAATACTGTATACTTTTCATTGTGTCTGGCAGTTCTCGATTCAAACACATTTTAGACTGATTTTATATGGGACTTTTCTCCAACATCGCTGAGAAAAAGATGGAGCTTGTAATTACAACAAGCATCATTTCAACGTTTATGGATTTGTCTGCGATGTTTTTTTAAAGTAACTGTCTTCCCATATGGTCTGGCTTTTAGGATTTCTGGTTTTCGCCCGGGTTGAACTCCCAGTATGGGAAAGAACATCTTGTCATTTGGGATGCACTTGTGTAAGAACAGATACCACATTTTAACTGGCAGCAGAATCACACAACACAACAATATTCCCTCAGCAACAGCAAATGTGACATGTTTTGTAGATTCATAATTTACAAGACTTTTTAAACATTGAATACACTTCAAGTTTGCATTTCTTGCTCTTCAGTAAAATTCATGCAACAACAGGAGGATCAAATTAAGATATGCATCTGAAACAGAAAACCAAGGAACCTTGTTGTTGACAGACACAATGACTGTGTACACTGGTCTAGCTGTGACCTGACTTCAGCTTAGAAGTGGGGCCAGTGGCGCAATGGATAACGTGTCTGACTACGGATCAGAAGATTCTAGGTTCGACTCCTGGCTGGCTCGATACTTAATTTAATTTATTGAAATCAAGCCGGGATTGATACTGTATACTTTTCAGTGCTTCTGGCTGTTCTCACTTCAAACTCATTTTAGACTGATTTCATCTGGACATTCCCCAACATCTCAGAGAAAAAAAGATGTAGCTTTTAATCCAAAAGGCATAATGTCAACATTTAAAGATTTGTCTGTGATGTGTATTTTAAGTATGTGTCTTCCCATATGGTCTAGCGGTTAGGATTCCTGGTTTTCACCCAGGTGGCCCGGGTTCAACTCCCGGTATGGGAAAGAATATCTTGTTGTTTGGGATTCACTTGTGTAACAACAGATACTGCATTTTAACTGGCAGCAGTTTCACACAACACAACAATATTCCCTCAGCAACAGGAAATGTGACATGTTATGTAGATTCAAATTATACGAGGCATTTTAAACGTTGAATACACTTCATTGCTGCATTTCTTGCTCTGCAGTAAAATTCATGCAACAACAGGAGGATCAAATTAAGATTTGCATCTGTAACAGAAATCCCAAGGAACCTTGTCGGTGACAGAAGCTATGACTGTGTACACTGGCCTAGGTGTGTCCTGACTTCAGCTTGGCTGTGCGGCCAGTGGCGCAATGGATAACGTGTCTGATAACAGGTCAGAAGATTGAATATTTGACTCCTGTTTGGCTCAAAACTAGATTTATTTGACCAAAATCAAGCTGGGAAAAATACTGTATACTTTTCATTGTGTCTGGCAGTTCTCGATTCAAACACATTTTAGACTGATTTTATATGGGACTTTTCTCCAACATCGCTGAGAAAAAGATGGAGCTTGTAATTACAACAAGCATCATTTCAACGTTTATGGATTTGTCTGCGATGTTTTTTTAAAGTAACTGTCTTCCCATATGGTCTGGCTTTTAGGATTTCTGGTTTTCGCCCGGGTTGAACTCCCAGTATGGGAAAGAACATCTTGTCATTTGGGATGCACTTGTGTAAGAACAGATACCACATTTTAACTGGCAGCAGAATCACACAACACAACAATATTCCCTCAGCAACAGCAAATGTGACATGTTTTGTAGATTCATAATTTACAAGACTTTTTAAACATTGAATACACTTCAAGTTTGCATTTCTTGCTCTTCAGTAAAATTCATGCAACAACAGGAGGATCAAATTAAGATATGCATCTGAAACAGAAAACCAAGGAACCTTGTTGTTGACAGACACAATGACTGTGTACACTGGTCTAGCTGTGACCTGACTTCAGCTTAGAAGTGGGGCCAGTGGCGCAATGGATAACGTGTCTGACTACGGATCAGAAGATTCTAGGTTCGACTCCTGGCTGGCTCGATACTTAATTTAATTGATTGAAATCAAGCCGGGATTGATACTGTATACTTTTCAGTGCTTCTGGCAGTTCTCGATTCAAACACATTTTAGACTGATTTTATATGGGACTTTTCTCCAACATCGCTGAGAAAAAGATGGAGCTTGTAATTACAACGAGCATCATTTCAACGTTTATGGATTTGTCTGTGATGTTTTTTTAAAGTAACTGTCTTCCCATATGGTCTGGCTTTTAGGATTTCTGGTTTTCGCCCGGGTTGAACTCCCAGTATGGGAAAGAACATCTTGTCATTTGGGATGCACTTGTGTAAGAACAGATACCACATTTTAACTGGCAGCAGAATCACACAACACAACAATATTCCCTCAGCAACAGCAAATGTGACATGTTTTGTAGATTCATAATTTACAAGACTTTTTAAACATTGAATACACTTCAAGTTTGCATTTCTTGCTCTTCAGTAAAATTCATGCAACAACAGGAGGATCAAATTAAGATATGCATCTGAAACAGAAAACCAAGGAACCTTGTTGTTGACAGACACAATGACTGTGTACACTGGTCTAGCTGTGACCTGACTTCAGCTTAGACGTGGGGCCAGTGGCGCAATGGATAACGTGTCTGACTACGGATCAGAAGATTCTAGGTTCGACTCCTGGCTGGCTCGATACTTAATTTAATTGATTGAAATCAAGCCGGGATTGATACTGTATACTTTTCAGTGCTTCGGGCTGTTCTCACTTCAAACTCATTTTAGACTGATTTCATCTGGACATTCCCCAACATCTCAGAGAAAAAAAGATGTAGCTTTTAATCCAAAAGGCATAATGTCAACATTTAAAGATTTGTCTGTGATGTGTATTTTAAGTATGTGTCTTCCCATATGGTCTAGCGGTTAGGATTCCTGGTTTTCACCCAGGTGGACTGGGTTCAACTCCCGGTGTGTGAAAGAATATCTTGTTGTTTGGGATGCACTTGTGTAACAACAGATACTGCATTTTAACTGGCAGCAGTTTCACACAACACAACAATATTCCCTCAGCAACAGGAAATGTGACATGTTATGTAGATTCAAATTATACGAGGCATTTTAAACGTTGAATACACTTCATTGCTGCATTTCTTGCTCTGCAGTAAAATTCATGCAACAACAGGAGGATCAAATTAAGATTTGCATCTGTAACAGAAATCCCAAGGAACCTTGTCGGTGACAGAAGCTATGACTGTGTACACTGGCCTAGGTGTGTCCTGACTTCAGCTTGGCTGTGCGGCCAGTGGCGCAATGGATAACGTGTCTGATAACAGGTCAGAAGATTGAATATTTGACTCCTGTTTGGCTCAAAACTAGATTTATTTGACCAAAATCAAGCTGGGAAAAATACTGTATACTTTTCATTGTGTCTGGCAGTTCTCGATTCAAACACATTTTAGACTGATTTTATATGGGACTTTTCTCCAACATCGCTGAGAAAAAGATGGAGCTTGTAATTACAACAAGCATCATTTCAACGTTTATGGATTTGTCTGCGATGTTTTTTTAAAGTAACTGTCTTCCCATATGGTCTGGCTTTTAGGATTTCTGGTTTTCGCCCGGGTTGAACTCCCAGTATGGGAAAGAACATCTTGTCATTTGGGATGCACTTGTGTAAGAACAGATACCACATTTTAACTGGCAGCAGAATCACACAACACAACAATATTCCCTCAGCAACAGCAAATGTGACATGTTTTGTAGATTCATAATTTACAAGACTTTTTAAACATTGAATACACTTCAAGTTTGCATTTCTTGCTCTTCAGTAAAATTCATGCAACAACAGGAGGATCAAATTAAGATATGCATCTGAAACAGAAAACCAAGGAACCTTGTTGTTGACAGACACAATGACTGTGTACACTGGTCTAGCTGTGACCTGACTTCAGCTTAGAAGTGGGGCCAGTGGCGCAATGGATAACGTGTCTGACTACGGATCAGAAGATTCTAGGTTCGACTCCTGGCTGGCTCGATACTTAATTTAATTTATTGAAATCAAGCCGGGATTGATACTGTATACTTTTCAGTGCTTCTGGCTGTTCTCACTTCAAACTCATTTTAGACTGATTTCATCTGGACATTCCCCAACATCTCAGAGAAAAAAAGATGTAGCTTTTAATCCAAAAGGCATAATGTCAACATTTAAAGATTTGTCTGTGATGTGTATTTTAAGTATGTGTCTTCCCATATGGTCTAGCGGTTAGGATTCCTGGTTTTCACCCAGGTGGCCCGGGTTCAACTCCCGGTATGGGAAAGAATATCTTGTTGTTTGGGATTCACTTGTGTAACAACAGATACTGCATTTTAACTGGCAGCAGTTTCACACAACACAACAATATTCCCTCAGCAACAGGAAATGTGACATGTTATGTAGATTCAAATTATACAAGGCATTTTAAACGTTGAATACACTTCATTGCTGCATTTCTTGCTCTGCAGTAAAATTCATGCAACAACAGGAGGATCAAATTAAGATTTGCATCTGTAACAGAAATCCCAAGGAACCTTGTCGGTGACAGAAGCTATGACTGTGTACACTGGTCTAGCTGTGACCTGACTTCAGCTTAGACGTGGGGCCAGTGGCGCAATGGATAACGTGTCTGACTACGGATCAGAAGATTCTAGGTTCGACTCCTGGCTGGCTCGATACTTAATTTAATTTATTGAAATCAAGCCGGGATTGATACTGTATACTTTTCAGTGCTTCTGGCTGTTCTCACTTCAAACTCATTTTAGACTGATTTCATCTGGACATTCCCCAACATCTCAGAGAAAAAAAGATGTAGCTTTTAATCCAAAAGGCATAATGTCAACATTTAAAGATTTGTCTGTGATGTGTATTTTAAGTATGTGTCTTCCCATATGGTCTAGCGGTTAGGATTCCTGGTTTTCACCCAGGTGGCCCGGGTTCAACTCCCGGTATGGGAAAGAATATCTTGTCGTTTGGGATGCACTTGTGTAACAACAGATATTGCATTTTAACTGGCAGCAGTTTCACACAACACAACAATATTCCCTCAGCAACAGGAAATGTGACATGTTATGTCGATTCAAATTATACAAGGCATTTTAAACGTTGAATACACTTCATTGCTGCATTTCTTGCTCTGCAGTAAAATTCATGCAACAACAGGAGGATCAAATTAAGATTTGCATCTGTAACAGAAATCCCAAGGAACCTTGTCGGTGACAGAAGCTATGACTGTGTACACTGGCCTAGGTGTGTCCTGACTTCAGCTTGGCTGTGCGGCCAGTGGCGCAATGGATAACGTGTCTGATAACAGGTCAGAAGATTGAATATTTGACTCCTGTTTGGCTCAAAACTAGATTTATTTGACCAAAATCAAGCTGGGAAAAATACTGTATACTTTTCATTGTGTCTGGCAGTTCTCGATTCAAACACATTTTAGACTGATTTTATATGGGACTTTTCTCCAACATCGCTGAGAAAAAGATGGAGCTTGTAATTACAACAAGCATCATTTCAACGTTTATGGATTTGTCTGTGATGTTTTTTTAAAGTAACTGTCTTCCCATATGGTCTGGCTTTTAGGATTCCTGGTTTTCGCCCGGGTTGAACTCCCAGTATGGGAAAGAACATCTTGTCATTTGGGATGCACTTGTGTAAGAACAGATACCACATTTTAACTGGCAGCAGAATCACACAACACAACAATATTCCCTCAGCAACAGCAAATGTGACATGTTTTGTAGATTCATAATTTACAAGACTTTTTAAACATTGAATACACTTCAAGTTTGCATTTCTTGCTCTTCAGTAAAATTCATGCAACAACAGGAGGATCAAATTAAGATATGCATCTGAAACAGAAAACCAAGGAACCTTGTTGTTGACAGACACAATGACTGTGTACACTGGTCTAGCTGTGACTTGACTTCAGCTTAGACGTGGGGCCAGTGGCGCAATGGATAACGTGTCTGACTACGGATCAGAAGATTCTAGTTTCGACTCCTGGCTGGCTCGATACTTAATTTAATTTATTGAAATCAAGCCGGGATTGATACTGTATACTTTTCAGTGCTTCTGGCTGTTCTCACTTCAAACTCATTTTAGACTGATTTCATCTGGACATTCCCCAACATCTCAGAGAAAAAAAGATGAAGCTTTTAATCCAAAAGGCATAATGTCAACATTTAAAGATTTGTCTGTGATGTGTATTTTAAGTATGTGTCTTCCCATATGGTCTAGCGGTTAGGATTCCTGGTTTTCACCCAGGTGGCCCGGGTTCAACTCCCGGTATGGGAAAGAATATCTTGTTGTTTGGGATGCACTTGTGTAACAACAGATACTGCATTTTAACTGGCAGCAGTTTCATACAACACAACAATATTCCCTCAGCAACAGGAAATGTGACATGTTATGTAGATTCAAATTATACAAGGCATTTTAAACGTTGAATACACTTCATTGCTGCATTTCTTGCTCTGCAGTAAAATTCATGCAACAACAGGAGGATCAAATTAAGATTTGCATCTGTAACAGAAATCCCAAGGAACCTTGTCGGTGACAGAAGCTATGACTGTGTACACTGGCCTAGGTGTGTCCTGACTTCAGCTTGGCTGTGCGGCCAGTGGCGCAATGGATAACGTGTCTGATAACAGGTCAGAAGATTGAATATTTGACTCCTGTTTGGCTCAAAACTAGATTTATTTGACCAAAATCAAGCTGGGAAAAATACTGTATACTTTTCATTGTGTCTGGCAGTTCTCGATTCAAACACATTTTAGACTGATTTTATATGGGACTTTTCTCCAACATCGCTGAGAAAAAGATGGAGCTTGTAATTACAACAAGCATCATTTCAACGTTTATGGATTTGTCTGTGATGTTTTTTTAAAGTAACTGTCTTCCCATATGGTCTGGCTTTTAGGATTTCTGGTTTTCGCCCGGGTTGAACTCCCAGTATGGGAAAGAACATCTTGTCATTTGGGATGCACTTGTGTAAGAACAGATACCACATTTTAACTGGCAGCAGAATCACACAACACAACAATATTCCCTCAGCAACAGCAAATGTGACATGTTTTGTAGATTCATAATTTACAAGACTTTTTAAACATTGAATACACTTCAAGTTTGCATTTCTTGCTCTTCAGTAAAATTCATGCAACAACAGGAGGATCAAATTAAGATATGCATCTGAAACAGAAAACCAAGGAACCTTGTTGTTGACAGACACAATGACTGTGTACACTGGTCTAGCTGTGACCTGACTTCAGCTTAGACGTGGGGCCAGTGGCGCAATGGATAACGTGTCTGACTACGGATCAGAAGATTCTAGGTTCGACTCCTGGCTGGCTCAATACTTAATTTAATTTATTGAAATCAAGCCGGGATTGATACTGTATACTTTTCAGTGCTTCTGGCTGTTCTCACTTCAAACTCATTTTAGACTGATTTCATCTGGACATTCCCCAACATCTCAGAGAAAAAAAGATGTAGCTTTTAATCCAACAGGCATAATGTCAACATTTAAAGATTTGTCTGTGATGTGTATTTTAAGTATGTGTCTTCCTATATGGTCTAGTGGTTGGTCCTGGTTTTCACCCAGGTGGCCCGGGTTCAACTCCCGGTATGGGAAAGAATTTCTTGTCGTTTGGGATGCACTTGTGTAACAACAGATACTGCATTTTAACTGGCAGCAGTTTCACACAACACAACAATATTCCCTCAGCAACAGGAAATGTGACATGTTATGTAGATTCAAATTATACAAGGCTTTTTAAACGTTGAATACACTTCATTGCTGCATTTCTTGCTCTGCAGTAAAATTCATGCAACAACAGGAGGATCAAATTAAGATTTGCATCTGTAACAGAAATCCCAAGGAACCTTGTCGGTGACAGAAGCTATGACTGTGTACACTGGCCTAGGTGTGTCCTGACTTCAGCTTGGCTGTGCGGCCAGTGGCGCAATGGATAACGTGTCTGATAACAGGTCAGAAGATTGAATATTTGACTCCTGTTTGGCTCAAAACTAGATTTATTTGACCAAAATCAAGCTGGGAAAAATACTGTATACTTTTCATTGTGTCTGGCAGTTCTCGATTCAAACACATTTTAGACTGATTTTATATGGGACTTTTCTCCAACATCGCTGAGAAAAAGATGGAGCTTGTAATTACAACAAGCATCATTTCAACGTTTATGGATTTGTCTGTGATGTTTTTTTAAAGTAACTGTCTTCCCATATGGTCTGGCTTTTAGGATTCCTGGTTTTCGCCCAGGTTGAACTCCCAGTATGGGAAAGAACATCTTGTCATTTGGGATGCACTTGTGTAAGAACAGATACCACATTTTAACTGGCAGCAGAATCACACAACACAACAATATTCCCTCAGCAACAGCAAATGTGACATGTTTTGTAGATTCATAATTTACAAGACTTTTTAAACATTGAATACACTTCAAGTTTGCATTTCTTGCTCTTCAGTAAAATTCATGCAACAACAGGAGGATCAAATTAAGATATGCATCTGAAACAGAAAACCAAGGAACCTTGTTGTTGACAGACACAATGACTGTGTACACTGGTCTAGCTGTGACTTGACTTCAGCTTAGACGTGGGGCCAGTGGCGCAATGGATAACGTGTCTGACTACGGATCAGAAGATTCTAGTTTCGACTCCTGGCTGGCTCGATACTTAATTTAATTTATTGAAATCAAGCCGGGATTGATACTGTATACTTTTCAGTGCTTCTGGCTGTTCTCACTTCAAACTCATTTTAGACTGATTTCATCTGGACATTCCCCAACATCTCAGAGAAAAAAAGATGTAGCTTTTAATCCAACAGGCATAATGTCAACATTTAAAGATTTGTCTGTGATGTGTATTTTAAGTATGTGTCTTCCCATATGGTCTAGTGGTTAGGATTCCTGGTTTTCACCCAGGTGGCCCGGGTTCAACTCCCGGTATGGGAAAGAATATCTTGTCGTTTGGGATGCACTTGTGTAACAACAGATACTGCATTTTAACTGGCAGCAGTTTCACACAACACAACAATATTCCCTCAGCAACAGGAAATGTGACATGTTATGTAGATTCAAATTATACAAGGCATTTTAAACGTTGAATACACTTCATTGCTGCATTTCTTGCTCTGCAGTAAAATTCATGCAACAACAGGAGGATCAAATTAAGATTTGCATCTGTAACAGAAATCCCAAGGAACCTTGTCGGTGACAGAAGCTATGACTGTGTACACTGGCCTAGGTGTGTCCTGACTTCAGCTTGACTGTGCGGCCAGTGGCGCAATGGATAACGTGTCTGATAACAGGTCAGAAGATTGAATATTTGACTCCTGTTTGGCTCAAAACTAGATTTATTTGACCAAAATCAAGCTGGGAAAAATACTGTATACTTTTCATTGTGTCTGGTAGTTCTCGATTCAAACACATTTTAGACTGATTTTATATGGGACTTTTCTCCAACATCTCTGAGAAAAAGATGGAGCTTGTAATTACAACTTGCATCATTTCAACGTTTATGGATTTGTCTGTGATGTTTTTTTTAAGTAACTGTCTTCCCATATGGTCTGGCGTTTAGGATTCCTGGTTTTCGCCCGGGTTGAACTCCCAGTATGGGAAAGAACATCTTGTCATTTGGGATACACTTGTGTAAGAACAGATACCACATTTTAACTGGCAGCAGAATCACACAACACAACAATATTCCCTCAGCAACAGCAAATGTGACATGTTTTGTAGATTCATAATTTACAAGACTTTTTAAACATTGAATACACTTCAAGTTTGCATTTCTTGCTCTTCAGTAAAATTCATGCAACAACAGGAGGATCAAATTAAGATATGCATCTGAAACAGAAAACCAAGGAACCTTGTTGTTGACAGACACAATGACTGTGTACACTGGTCTAGCTGTGACTTGACTTCAGCTTAGACGTGGGGCCAGTGGCGCAATGGATAACGTGTCTGACTACGGATCAGAAGATTCTAGTTTCGACTCCTGGCTGGCTCGATATTTAATTGATTGAAATCAAGCCGGGATTGACACTGAATACTTTTCAGTGCTTCTGGCTGTTCTCACTTCAAACTCATTTTAGACTGATTTCATCTGGACATTCCCCAACATCTCAGAGAAAAAAAGATGTAGCTTTTAATCCAACAGGCATAATGTCAACATTTAAAGATTTGTCTGTGATGTGTATTTTAAGTATGTGTCTTCCCATATGGTCTAGTGGTTAGGATTCCTGGTTTTCACCCAGGTGGCCCGGGTTCAACTCCCGGTATGGGAAAGAATATCTTGTCGTTTGGGATGCACTTGTGTAACAACAGATACTGCATTTTAACTGGCAGCAGTTTCACACAACACAACAATATTCCCTCAGCAACAGGAAATGTGACATGTTATGTAGATTCAAATTATACAAGGCATTTTAAACGTTGAATACACTTCATTGCTGCATTTCTTGCTCTGCAGTAAAATTCATGCAACAACAGGAGGATCAAATTAAGATTTGCATCTGTAACAGAAATCCCAAGGAACCTTGTCGGTGACAGAAGCTATGACTGTGTACACTGGCCTAGGTGTGTCCTGACTTCAGCTTGACTGTGCGGCCAGTGGCGCAATGGATAACGTGTCTGATAACAGGTCAGAAGATTGAATATTTGACTCCTGTTTGGCTCAAAACTAGATTTATTTGACCAAAATCAAGCTGGGAAAAATACTGTATACTTTTCATTGTGTCTGGTAGTTCTCGATTCAAACACATTTTAGACTGATTTTATATGGGACTTTTCTCCAACATCTCTGAGAAAAAGATGGAGCTTGTAATTACAACTTGCATCATTTCAACGTTTATGGATTTGTCTGTGATGTTTTTTTTAAGTAACTGTCTTCCCATATGGTCTGGCGTTTAGGATTCCTGGTTTTCGCCCGGGTTGAACTCCCAGTATGGGAAAGAACATCTTGTCATTTGGGATGCACTTGTGTAAGAACAGATACCACATTTTAACTGGCAGCAGAATCACACAACACAACAATATTCCCTCAGCAACAGCAAATGTGACATGTTTTGTAGATTCATAATTTACAAGACTTTTTAAACATTGAATACACTTCAAGTTTGCATTTCTTGCTCTGCAGTAAAATTCATGCAACAACAGGAGGATCAAATGAAGATATGCATCTGAAACAGAAAACCAAGGAACCTTGTTGTTGACAGACGCAATGACTGTGTACACTGGTCTAGTTGTGACCTGACTTCAGCTTAGACGTGGGGCCAGTGGCGCAATGGATAACGTGTCTGACTACGGATCAGAAGATTCTAGGTTCGACTCCTGGCTGGCTCGATACTTAATTTAATTGATTGAAATCAAGCCGGGATTGACACTGAATACTTTTCAGTGCTTCTGGCTGTTCTCACTTCAACCTCATTTTAGACTGATTTCATCTGGACATTCCCCAACATCTCAGAGAAAAAAAGATGTAGCTTTTAATCCAACAGGCATAATGTCAACATTTAAAGATTTGTCTGTGATGTGTATTTTAAGTATGTGTCTTCCCATATGGTCTAGTGGTTGGTCCTGGTTTTCACCCAGGTGGCCCGGGTTCAACTCCCGGTATGGGAAAGAATTTCGTGTCGTTTGGGATGCACTTGTGTAACAACAGATACTGCATTTTAACTGACAGCAGTTTCACACAACACAACAATATTCCCTCAGCAACAGGAAATGTGACATGTTATGTAGATTCAAATTATACAAGGCATTTTAAACGTTGAATACACTTCATGACTGCATTTCTTGCTCTGCAGTAAAATTAATGCAACAACAGGAGGATCAAATTAAGATTTGCATCTGTAACAGAAATCCCAAGGAACCTTGTCGGTGACAGAAGCTATGACTGTGTACACTGGCCTAGGTGTGTCCTGACTTCAGCTTGGCTGTCCGGCCAGTGGCGCAATGGATAACGTGTCTGATAACAGGTCAGAAGATTGAATATTTGACTCCCGTTTGGCTCAAAACTAGATTTATTTGACCAAAATCAAGCTGGGAAAAATACTGTATACTTTTCATTGTGTCTGGCAGTTCTCGATTCAAACACATTTTAGACTGATTTTATATGGGACTTTTCTCCAACATCTCTGAGAAAAAGATGGAGCTTGTAATTACAACTTGCATCATTTCAACGTTTATGGATTTGTCTGTGATGTTTTTTTAAGTAACTGTCTTCCCATATGGTCTGGCGTTTAGGATTCCTGGTTTTCGCCCGGGTTGAACTCCCAGTATGGGAAAGAACATCTTGTCATTTGGGATGCACTTGTGTAAGAACAGATACCACATTTTAACTGGCAGCAGAATCACACAACACAACAATATTCCCTCAGCAACAGCAAATGTGACATGTTTTGTAGATTCATAATTTACAAGACTTTTTAAACATTGAATACACTTCAAGTTTGCATTTCTTGCTCTGCAGTAAAATTCATGCAACAACAGGAGGATCAAATGAAGATATGCATCTGAAACAGAAAACCAAGGAACCTTGTTGTTGACAGACGCAATGACTGTGTACACTGGTCTAGTTGTGACCTGACTTCAGCTTAGACGTGGGGCCAGTGGCGCAATGGATAACGTGTCTGACTACGGATCAGAAGATTCTAGGTTCGACTCCTGGCTGGCTCGATACTTAATTTAATTGATTGAAATCAAGCCGGGATTGACACTGAATACTTTTCAGTGCTTCTGGCTGTTCTCACTTCAACCTCATTTTAGACTGATTTCATCTGGACATTCCCCAACATCTCAGAGAAAAAAAGATGTAGCTTTTAATCCAACAGGCATAATGTCAACATTTAAAGATTTGTCTGTGATGTGTATTTTAAGTATGTGTCTTCCCATATGGTCTAGTGGTTGGTCCTGGTTTTCACCCAGGTGGCCCGGGTTCAACTCCCGGTATGGGAAAGAATTTCGTGTCGTTTGGGATGCACTTGTGTAACAACAGATACTGCATTTTAACTGACAGCAGTTTCACACAACACAACAATATTCCCTCAGCAACAGGAAATGTGACATGTTATGTAGATTCAAATTATACAAGGCATTTTAAACGTTGAATACACTTCATGACTGCATTTCTTGCTCTGCAGTAAAATTAATGCAACAACAGGAGGATCAAATTAAGATTTGCATCTGTAACAGAAATCCCAAGGAACCTTGTCGGTGACAGAAGCTATGACTGTGTACACTGGCCTAGGTGTGTCCTGACTTCAGCTTGGCTGTCCGGCCAGTGGCGCAATGGATAACGTGTCTGATAACAGGTCAGAAGATTGAATATTTGACTCCCGTTTGGCTCAAAACTAGATTTATTTGACCAAAATCAAGCTGGGAAAAATACTGTATACTTTTCATTGTGTCTGGCAGTTCTCGATTCAAACACATTTTAGACTGATTTTATATGGGACTTTTCTCCAACATCTCTGAGAAAAAGATGGAGCTTGTAATTACAACTTGCATCATTTCAACGTTTATGGATTTGTCTGTGATGTTTTTTTAAGTAACTGTCTTCCCATATGGTCTGGCGTTTAGGATTCCTGGTTTTCGCCCGGGTTGAACTCCCAGTATGGGAAAGAACATCTTGTCATTTGGGATGCACTTGTGTAAGAACAGATACCACATTTTAACTGGCAGCAGAATCACACAACACAACAATATTCCCTCAGCAACAGCAAATGTGACATGTATTGTAGATTCGTAATCTACAAGACTTTTTAAACATTGAATACACTTCAAGTTTGCATTTCTTGCTCTGCAGTAAAATTCATGCAACAACAGGAGGATCAAATTAAGATATGCATCTGAAACAGAAAACCAAGGAACCTTGTTGTTGACAGACGCAATGACTGTGTACACTGGTCTAGCTGTGACCTGACTTCAGCTTAGACGTGGGGCCAGTGGCGCAATGGATAACGTCTCTGACTACGGATCAGAAGATTCTAGGTTCGACTCCTGGCTGGCTCGATACTTAATTTAATTGATTGAAATCAAGCTGGGATTGACACTGAATACTTTTCAGTGCTTCTGGCTGTTCTCACTTCAAGCTCATTTTAGACTGATTTCATCTGGACATTCCCCAACATCTCAGAGAAAAAAAGATGTAGCTTTTAATCCAACAGGCATAATGTCAACATTTAAAGATTTGTCTGTGATGTGTATTTTAATTATGTGTCTTCCCATATGGTCTAGTGGTTGGTCCTGGTTTTCACCCAAGCGTCCCGGGTTCAACTCCCGGTATGGGAAAGAATATCTTGTCGTTTGGGATGCACTTGTGTAACAACAGATACTGCATTTTAACTGGCAGCAGTTTCACACAACACAACAATATTCCCTCAGCAACAGGAAATGTGACATGTTATGTAGATTCAAATTATACAAGGCATTTTAAACGTTGAATACACTTCATTGCTGCATTTCTTGCTCTGCAGTAAAATTCATGCAACAACAGGAGGATCAAATTAAGATTTGCATCTGTAACAGAAATCCCAAGGAACCTTGTCGGTGACAGAAGCTATGACTGTGTACACTGGCCTAGGTGTGTCCTGACTTCAGCTTGGCTGTGCGGCCAGTGGCGCAATGGATAACGTGTCTGATAACAGGTCAGAAGATTGAAT
>NW_023493753.1:87500-110000 GCF_013265735.2 Oncorhynchus mykiss | reverse complement strand
AAAATTCATGCAACAACAGGAGGATCAAATTAAGATTTGCATCTGTAACAGAAATCCCAAGGAACCTTGTCGGTGACAGAAGCTATGACTGTGTACACTGGCCTAGGTGTGTCCTGACTTCAGCTTGGCTGTGCGGCCAGTGGCGCAATGGATAACGTGTCTGATAACAGGTCAGAAGATTGAATATTTGACTCCTGTTTGGCTCAAAACTAGATTTATTTGACCAAAATCAAGCTGGGAAAAATACTGTATACTTTTCATTGTGTCTGGCAGTTCTCGATTCAAACACATTTTAGACTGATTTTATATGGGACTTTTCTCCAACATCGCTGAGAAAAAGATGGAGCTTGTAATTACAACAAGCATCATTTCAACGTTTATGGATTTGTCTGTGATGTTTTTTTAAAGTAACTGTCTTCCCATATGGTCTGGCTTTTAGGATTTCTGGTTTTCGCCCGGGTTGAACTCCCAGTATGGGAAAGAACATCTTGTCATTTGGGATGCACTTGTGTAAGAACAGATACCACATTTTAACTGGCAGCAGAATCACACAACACAACAATATTCCCTCAGCAACAGCAAATGTGACATGTTTTGTAGATTCATAATTTACAAGGCATTTTAAACGTTGAATACACTTCATTGCTGCATTTCTTGCTCTTCAGTAAAATTCATGCAACAACAGGAGGATCAAATTAAGATATGCATCTGAAACAGAAAACCAAGGAACCTTGTTGTTGACAGACACAATGACTGTGTACACTGGTCTAGCTGTGACCTGACTTCAGTTTAGACGTGGGGCCAGTGGCGCAATGGATAACGTGTCTGACTACGGATCAGAAGATTCTAGGTTCGACTCCTGGCTGGCTCGATACTTAATTTAATTGATTGAAATCAAGCCGGCATTGATACTGTATACTCTTCAGTGCTTCTGGCTGTTCTCACTTCAAACTCATTTTAGACTGATTTCATCTGGACATTCCCCAACATCTCAGAGAAAAAAAGATGTAGCTTTTAATCCAAAAGGCATAATGTCAACATTTAAAGATTTGTCTGTGATGTGTATTTTAAGTATGTGTCTTCCCATATGGTCTAGCGGTTAGGATTCCTGGTTTTCACCCAGGTGGCCGGGGTTCAACTCCCGGTATGGGAAAGAATATCTTGTTGTTTGGGATGCACTTGTGTAACAACAGATACTGCATTTTAACTGGCAGCAGTTTCACACAACACAACAATATTCCCTCAGCAACAGGAAATGTGACATGTTATGTAGATTCAAATTATACAAGGCATTTTAAACGTTGAATACACTTCATTGCTGCATTTCTTGCTCTGCAGTAAAATTCATGCAACAACAGGAGGATCAAATTAAGATTTGCATCTGTAACAGAAATCCCAAGGAACCTTGTCGGTGACAGAAGCTATGACTGTGTACACTGGCCTAGGTGTGTCCTGACTTCAGCTTGGCTGTGCGGCCAGTGGCGCAATGGATAACGTGTCTGATAACAGGTCAGAAGATTGAATATTTGACTCCTGTTTGGCTCAAAACTAGATTTATTTGACCAAAATCAAGCTGGGAAAAATACTGTATACTTTTCATTGTGTCTGGCAGTTCTCGATTCAAACACATTTTAGACTGATTTTATATGGGACTTTTCTCCAACATCGCTGAGAAAAAGATGGAGCTTGTAATTACAACAAGCATCATTTCAACGTTTATGGATTTGTCTGTGATGTTTTTTTAAAGTAATTGTCTTCCCATATGGTCTGGCTTTTAGGATTTCTGGTTTTCGCCCGGGTTGAACTCCCAGTATGGGAAAGAACATCTTGTCATTTGGGATGCACTTGTGTAAGAACAGATACCACATTTTAACTGGCAGCAGAATCACACAACACAACAATATTCCCTCAGCAACAGCAAATGTGACATGTTTTGTAGATTCATAATTTACAAGACTTTTTAAACATTGAATACACTTCAAGTTTGCATTTCTTGCTCTTCAGTAAAATTCATGCAACAACAGGAGGATCAAATTAAGATATGCATCTGAAACAGAAAACCAAGGAACCTTGTTGTTGACAGACACAATGACTGTGTACACTGGTCTAGCTGTGACCTGACTTCAGCTTAGACGTGGGGCCAGTGGCGCAATGGATAACGTGTCTGACTACGGATCAGAAGATTCTAGGTTCGACTCCTGGCTGGCTCGATACTTAATTTAATTGATTGAAATCAAGCCGGGATTGATACTGTATACTTTTCAGTGCTTCTGGCTGTTCTCACTTCAAACTCATTTTAGACTGATTTCATCTGGACATTCCCCAACATCTCAGAGAAAAAAAGATGTAGCTTTTAATCCAAAAGGCATAATGTCAACATTTAAAGATTTGTCTGTGATGTGTATTTTAAGTATGTGTCTTCCCATATGGTCTAGCGGTTAGGATTCCTGGTTTTCACCCAGGTGGCCCGGGTTCAACTCCCGGTATGGGAAAGAATATCTTGTTGTTTGGGATGCACTTGTGTAACAACAGATACTGCATTTTAACTGGCAGCAGTTTCACACAACACAACAATATTCCCTCAGCAACAGGAAATGTGACATGTTATGTAGATTCAAATTATACAAGGCATTTTAAACGTTGAATACACTTCATTGCTGCATTTCTTGCTCTGCAGTAAAATTCATGCAACAACAGGAGGATCAAATTAAGATTTGCATCTGTAACAGAAATCCCAAGGAACCTTGTCGGTGACAGAAGCTATGACTGTGTACACTGGCCTAGGTGTGTCCTGACTTCAGCTTGGCTGTGCGGCCAGTGGCGCAATGGATAACGTGTCTGATAACAGGTCAGAAGATTGAATATTTGACTCCTGTTTGGCTCAAAACTAGATTTATTTGACCAAAATCAAGCTGGGAAAAATACTGTATACTTTTCATTGTGTCTGGCAGTTCTCGATTCAAACACATTTTAAACTGATTTTATATGGGACTTTTCTCCAACATCGCTGAGAAAAAGATGGAGCTTGTAATTACAACAAGCATCATTTCAACGTTTATGGATTTGTCTGTGATGTTTTTTTAAAGTAATTGTCTTCCCATATGGTCTGGCTTTTAGGATTTCTGGTTTTCGCCCGGGTTGAACTCCCAGTATGGGAAAGAACATCTTGTCATTTGGGATGCACTTGTGTAAGAACAGATACCACATTTTAACTGGCAGCAGAATCACACAACACAACAATATTCCCTCAGCAACAGCAAATGTGACATGTTTTGTAGATTCATAATTTACAAGACTTTTTAAACATTGAATACACTTCAAGTTTGCATTTCTTGCTCTTCAGTAAAATTCATGCAACAACAGGAGGATCAAATTAAGATATGCATCTGAAACAGAAAACCAAGGAACCTTGTTGTTGACAGACACAATGACTGTGTACACTGGTCTAGCTGTGACCTGACTTCAGCTTAGATGTGGGGCCAGTGGCGCAATGGATAACGTGTCTGACTACGGATCAGAAGATTCTAGGTTCGACTCCTGGCTGGCTCGATACTCAATTTAATTGATTGAAATCAAGCCGGGATTGATACTGTATACTTTTCAGTGCTTCTGGCAGTTCTCGATTCAAACACATTTTAGACTGATTTTATATGGGACTTTTCTCCAACATCGCTGAGAAAAAGATGGAGCTTGTAATTACAACAAGCATCATTTCAACGTTTATGGATTTGTCTGTGATGTTTTTTTAAAGTAACTGTCTTCCCATATGGTCTGGCTTTTAGGATTTCTGGTTTTCGCCCGGGTTGAACTCCCAGTATGGGAAAGAACATCTTGTCATTTGGGATGCACTTGTGTAAGAACAGATACCACATTTTAACTGGCAGCAGAATCACACAACACAACAATATTCCCTCAGCAACAGCAAATGTGACATGTTTTGTAGATTCATAATTTACAAGACTTTTTAAACATTGAATACACTTCAAGTTTGCATTTCTTGCTCTTCAGTAAAATTCATGCAACAACAGGAGGATCAAATTAAGATATGCATCTGAAACAGAAAACCAAGGAACCTTGTTGTTGACAGACACAATGACTGTGTACACTGGTCTAGCTGTGACCTGACTTCAGCTTAGACGTGGGGCCAGTGGTGCAATGGATAACGTGTCTGACTACGGATCAGAAGATTCTAGGTTCGACTCCTGGCTGGCTCGATAATTAATTTAATTGATTGAAATCAAGCCGGGATTGATACTGTATACTTTTCAGTGCTTCTGGCTGTTCTCACTTCAAACTCATTTTAGACTGATTTCATCTGGACATTCCCCAACATCTCAGAGAAAAAAAGATGTAGCTTTTAATCCAAAAGGCATAATGTCAACATTTAAAGATTTGTCTGTGATGTGTATTTTAAGTATGTGTCTTCCCATATGGTCTAGCGGTTAGGATTCCTGGTTTTCACCCAGGTGGCCTGGGTTCAACTCCCGGTATGGGAAAGAATATCTTGTTGTTTGGGATGCACTTGTGTAACAACAGATACTGCATTTTAACTGGCAGCAGTTTCACACAACACAACAATATTCCCTCAGCAACAGGAAATGTGACATGTTATGTAGATTCAAATTATACGAGGCATTTTAAACGTTGAATACACTTCATTGCTGCATTTCTTGCTCTGCAGTAAAATTCATGCAACAACAGGAGGATCAAATTAAGATTTGCATCTGTAACAGAAATCCCAAGGAACCTTGTCGGTGACAGAAGCTATGACTGTGTACACTGGCCTAGGTTGTCCTGACTTCAGCTTGGCTGTGCGGCCAGTGGCGCAATGGATAACGTGTCTGATAACAGGTCAGAGGATTGAATATTTGACTCCTGTTTGGCTCAAAACTAGATTTATTTGACCAAAATCAAGCTGGGAAAAATACTGTATACTTTTCATTGTGTCTGGCAGTTCTCGATTCAAACACATTTTAGACTGATTTTATATGGGACTTTTCTCCAACATCGCTGAGAAAAAGATGGAGCTTGTAATTACAACAAGCATCATTTCAACGTTTATGGATTTGTCTGCGATGTTTTTTTAAAGTAACTGTCTTCCCATATGGTCTGGCTTTTAGGATTTCTGGTTTTCGCCCGGGTTGAACTCCCAGTATGGGAAAGAACATCTTGTCATTTGGGATGCACTTGTGTAAGAACAGATACCACATTTTAACTGGCAGCAGAATCACACAACACAACAATATTCCCTCAGCAACAGCAAATGTGACATGTTTTGTAGATTCATAATTTACAAGACTTTTTAAACATTGAATACACTTCAAGTTTGCATTTCTTGCTCTTCAGTAAAATTCATGCAACAACAGGAGGATCAAATTAAGATATGCATCTGAAACAGAAAACCAAGGAACCTTGTTGTTGACAGACACAATGACTGTGTACACTGGTCTAGCTGTGACCTGACTTCAGCTTAGACGTGGGGCCAGTGGCGCAATGGATAACGTGTCTGACTACGGATCAGAAGATTCTAGGTTCGACTCCTGGCTGGCTCGATACTTAATTTAATTTATTGAAATCAAGCCGGGATTGATACTGTATACTTTTCAGTGCTTCTGGCTGTTCTCACTTCAAACTCATTTTAGACTGATTTCATCTGGACATTCCCCAACATCTCAGAGAAAAAAAGATGTAGCTTTTAATCCAAAAGGCATAATGTCAACATTTAAAGATTTGTCTGTGATGTGTATTTTAAGTATGTGTCTTCCCATATGGTCTAGCGGTTAGGATTCCTGGTTTTCACCCAGGTGGCCCGGGTTCAACTCCTGGTATGGGAAAGAATATCTTGTTGTTTGGGATGCACTTGTGTAACAACAGATACTGCATTTTAACTGGCAGCAGTTTCACACAACACAACAATATTCCCTCAGCAACAGGAAATGTGACATGTTATGTAGATTCAAATTATACAAGGCATTTTAAACGTTGAATACACTTCATTGCTGCATTTCTTGCTCTGCAGTAAAATTCATGCAACAACAGGAGGATCAAATTAAGATTTGCATCTGTAACAGAAATCCCAAGGAACCTTGTCGGTGACAGAAGCTATGACTGTGTACACTGGCCTAGGTGTGTCCTGACTTCAGCTTGGCTGTGCGGCCAGTGGCGCAATGGATAACGTGTCTGATAACAGGTCAGAAGATTGAATATTTTACTCCTGTTTGGCTCAAAACTAGATTTATTTGACCAAAATCAAGCTGGGAAAAATACTGTATACTTTTCATTGTGTCTGGCAGTTCTCGATTCAAACACATTTTAGACTGATTTTATATGGGACTTTTCTCCAACATCGCTGAGAAAAAGATGGAGCTTGTAATTACAACAAGCATCATTTCAACGTTTATGGATTTGTCTGTGATGTTTTTTTAAAGTAACTGTCTTCCCATATGGTCTGGCTTTTAGGATTTCTGGTTTTCGCCCGGGTTGAACTCCCAGTATGGGAAAGAACATCTTGTCATTTGGGATGCACTTGTGTAAGAACAGATACCACATTTTAACTGGCAGCAGAATCACACAACACAACAATATTCCCTCAGCAACAGCAAATGTGACATGTTTTGTAGATTCATAATTTACAAGACTTTTTAAACATTGAATACACTTCAAGTTTGCATTTCTTGCTCTTCAGTAAAATTCATGCAACAACAGGAGGATCAAATTAAGATATGCATCTGAAACAGAAAACCAAGGAACCTTGTTGTTGACAGACACAATGACTGTGTACACTGGTCTAGCTGTGACCTGACTTCAGCTTAGACGTGGGGCCAGTGGCGCAATGGATAACGTGTCTGACTACGGATCAGAAGATTCTAGGTTCGACTCCTGGCTGGCTCGATACTTAATTTAATTTATTGAAATCAAGCCGGGATTGATACTGTATACTTTTCAGTGCTTCTGGCTGTTCTCACTTCAAACTCATTTTAGACTGATTTCATCTGGACATTCCCCAACATCTCAGAGAAAAAAAGATGTAGCTTTTAATCCAAAAGGCATAATGTCAACATTTAAAGATTTGTCTGTGATGTGTATTTTAAGTATGTGTCTTCCCATATGGTCTAGCGGTTAGGATTCCTGGTTTTCACCCAGGTGGCCCAGGTTCAACTCCCGGTATGGGAAAGAATATCTTGTTGTTTGGGATGCACTTGTGTAACAACAGATACTGCATTTTAACTGGCAGCAGTTTCACACAACACAACAATATTCCCTCAGCAACAGGAAATGTGACATGTTATGTAGATTCAAATTATACAAGGCATTTTAAACGTTGAATACACTTCATTGCTGCATTTCTTGCTCTGCAGTAAAATTCATGCAACAACAGGAGGATCAAATTAAGATTTGCATCTGTAACAGAAATCCCAAGGAACCTTGTCGGTGACAGAAGCTATGACTGTGTACACTGGCCTAGGTGTGTCCTGACTTCAGCTTGGCTGTGCGGCCAGTGGCGCAATGGATAACGTGTCTGATAACAGGTCAGAAGATTGAATATTTGACTCCTGTTTGGCTCAAAACTAGATTTATTTGACCAAAATCAAGCTGGGAAAAATACTGTATACTTTTCATTGTGTCTGGCAGTTCTCGATTCAAACACATTTTAGACTGATTTTATATGGGACTTTTCTCCAACATCGCTGAGAAAAAGATGGAGCTTGTAATTACAACAAGCATCATTTCAACGTTTATGGATTTGTCTGTGATGTTTTTTTAAAGTAACTGTCTTCCCATATGGTCTGGCTTTTAGGATTTCTGGTTTTCGCCCGGGTTCAACTCCCGGTATGGGAAAGAATATCTTGTTGTTTGGGATGCACTTGTGTAACAACAGATACTGCATTTTAACTGGCAGCAGTTTCACACAACACAACAATATTCCCTCAGCAACAGCAAATGTGACATGTTTTGTAGATTCATAATTTACAAGACTTTTTAAACATTGAATACACTTCAAGTTTGCACTTCTTGCTCTTCAGTAAAATTCATGCAACAACAGGAGGATCAAATTAAGATATGCATCTGAAACAGAAAACCAAGGAACCTTGTTGTTGACAGACGCAATGACTGTGTACACTGGTCTAGCTGTGACCTGACTTCAGCTTAGACGTGGGGCCAGTGGCGCAATGGATAACGTGTCTGACTACGGATCAGAAGATTCTAGGTTCGACTCCTGGCTGGCTCGATACTTAATTTAATTTATTGAAATCAAGCCGGGATTGATACTGTATACTTTTCAGTGCTTCTGGCTGTTCTCACTTCAAACTCATTTTAGACTGATTTCATCTGGACATTCCCCAACATCTCAGAGAAAAAAAGATGTAGCTTTTAATCCAACAGGCATAATGTCAACATTTAAAGATTTGTCTGTGATGTGTATTTTAAGTATGTGTCTTCCCATATGGTCTAGCGGTTAGGATTCCTGGTTTTCACCCAGGTGGCCCGGGTTCGACTCCCGGTATGGGAAAGAATATCTTGTCGTTTGGGATGCACTTGTGTAACAACAGATATTGCATTTTAACTGGCAGCAGTTTCACACAACACAACAATATTCCCTCAGCAACAGGAAATGTGACATGTTATGTAGATTCAAATTATACAAGGCATTTTAAACGTTGAATACACTTCATTGCTGCATTTCTTGCTCTGCAGTAAAATTCATGCAACAACAGGAGGATCAAATTAAGATTTGCATCTGTAACAGAAATCCCAAGGAACCTTGTCGGTGACAGAAGCTATGACTGTGTACACTGGCCTAGGTGTGTCCTGACTTCAGCTTGGCTGTGCGGCCAGTGGCGCAATGGATAACGTGTCTGATAACAGGTCAGAAGATTGAATATTTGACTCCTGTTTGGCTCAAAACTAGATTTATTTGACCAAAATCAAGCTGGGAAAAATACTGTATACTTTTCATTGTGTCTGGCAGTTCTCGATTCAAACACATTTTAGACTGATTTTATATGGGACTTTTCTCCAACATCGCTGAGAAAAAGATGGAGCTTGTAATTACAACAAGCATCATTTCAACGTTTATGGATTTGTCTGTGATGTTTTTTTAAAGTAACTGTCTTCCCATATGGTCTGGCTTTTAGGATTTCTGGTTTTCGCCCGGGTTCAACTCCCGGTATGGGAAAGAATATCTTGTTGTTTGGGATGCACTTGTGTAACAACAGATACTGCATTTTAACTGGCAGCAGTTTCACACAACACAACAATATTCCCTCAGCAACAGCAAATGTGACATGTTTTGTAGATTCATAATTTACAAGACTTTTTAAACATTGAATACACTTCAAGTTTGCATTTCTTGCTCTTCAGTAAAATTCATGCAACAACAGGAGGATCAAATTAAGATATGCATCTGAAACAGAAAACCAAGGAACCTTGTTGTTGACAGACGCAATGACTGTGTACACTGGTCTAGCTGTGACCTGACTTCAGCTTAGACGTGGGGCCAGTGGCGCAATGGATAACGTGTCTGACTACGGATCAGAAGATTCTAGGTTCGACTCCTGGCTGGCTCGATACTTAATTTAATTTATTGAAATCAAGCCGGGATTGATACTGTATACTTTTCAGTGCTTCTGGCTGTTCTCACTTCAAACTCATTTTAGACTGATTTCATCTGGACATTCCCCAACATCTCAGAGAAAAAAAGATGTAGCTTTTAATCCAACAGGCATAATGTCAACATTTAAAGATTTGTCTGTGATGTGTATTTTAAGTATGTGTCTTCCCATATGGTCTAGCGGTTAGGATTCCTGGTTTTCACCCAGGTGGCCCGGGTTCGACTCCCGGTATGGGAAAGAATATCTTGTCGTTTGGGATGCACTTGTGTAACAACAGATATTGCATTTTAACTGGCAGCAGTTTCACACAACACAACAATATTCCCTCAGCAACAGGAAATGTGACATGTTATGTAGATTCAAATTATACAAGGCATTTTAAACGTTGAATACACTTCATTGCTGCATTTCTTGCTCTGCAGTAAAATTCATGCAACAACAGGAGGATCAAATTAAGATTTGCATCTGTAACAGAAATCCCAAGGAACCTTGTCGGTGACAGAAGCTATGACTGTGTACACTGGCCTAGGTGTGTCCTGACTTCAGCTTGGCTGTGCGGCCAGTGGCGCAATGGATAACGTGTCTGATAACAGGTCAGAAGATTGAATATTTGACTCCTGTTTGGCTCAAAACTAGATTTATTTGACCAAAATCAAGCTGGGAAAAATACTGTATACTTTTCATTGTGTCTGGCAGTTCTCGATTCAAACACATTTTAGACTGATTTTATATGGGACTTTTCTCCAACATCGCTGAGAAAAAGATGGAGCTTGTAATTACAACAAGCATCATTTCAACGTTTATGGATTTGTCTGTGATGTTTTTTTAAAGTAACTGTCTTCCCATATGGTCTGGCTTTTAGGATTCCTGGTTTTCGCCCGGGTTGAACTCCCAGTATGGGAAAGAACATCTTGTCATTTGGGATGCACTTGTGTAAGAACAGATACCACATTTTAACTGGCAGCAGAATCACACAACACAACAATATTCCCTCAGCAACAGCAAATGTGACATGTTTTGTAGATTCATAATTTACAAGACTTTTTAAACATTGAATACACTTCAAGTTTGCATTTCTTGCTCTTCAGTAAAATTCATGCAACAACAGGAGGATCAAATTAAGATATGCATCTGAAACAGAAAACCAAGGAACCTTGTTGTTGACAGACACAATGACTGTGTACACTGGTCTAGCTGTGACTTGACTTCAGCTTAGACGTGGGGCCAGTGGCGCAATGGATAACGTGTCTGACTACGGATCAGAAGATTCTAGTTTCGACTCCTGGCTGGCTCGATACTTAATTTAATTTATTGAAATCAAGCCGGGATTGATACTGTATACTTTTCAGTGCTTCTGGCTGTTCTCACTTCAAACTCATTTTAGACTGATTTCATCTGGACATTCCCCAACATCTCAGAGAAAAAAAGATGTAGCTTTTAATCCAACAGGCATAATGTCAACATTTAAAGATTTGTCTGTGATGTGTATTTTAAGTATGTGTCTTCCCATATGGTCTAGCGGTTAGGATTCCTGGTTTTCACCCAGGTGGCCCGGGTTCAACTCCCGGTATGGGAAAGAATATCTTGTTGTTTGGGATGCACTTGTGTAACAACAGATACTGCATTTTAACTGGCAGCAGTTTCACACAACACAACAATATTCCCTCAGCAACAGGAAATGTGACATGTTATGTAGATTCAAATTATACAAGGCATTTTAAACGTTGAATACACTTCATTGCTGCATTTCTTGCTCTGCAGTAAAATTCATGCAACAACAGGAGGATCAAATTAAGATTTGCATCTGTAACAGAAATCCCAAGGAACCTTGTCGGTGACAGAAGCTATGACTGTGTACACTGGCCTAGGTGTGTCCTGACTTCAGCTTGGCTGTGCGGCCAGTGGCGCAATGGATAACGTGTCTGATAACAGGTCAGAAGATTGAATATTTGACTCCTGTTTGGCTCAAAACTAGATTTATTTGACCAAAATCAAGCTGGGAAAAATACTGTATACTTTTCATTGTGTCTGGCAGTTCTCGATTCAAACACATTTTAGACTGATTTTATATGGGACTTTTCTCCAACATCGCTGAGAAAAAGATGGAGCTTGTAATTACAACAAGCATCATTTCAACGTTTATGGATTTGTCTGTGATGTTTTTTTAAAGTAACTGTCTTCCCATATGGTCTGGCTTTTAGGATTCCTGGTTTTCGCCCGGGTTGAACTCCCAGTATGGGAAAGAACATCTTGTCATTTGGGATGCACTTGTGTAAGAACAGATACCACATTTTAACTGGCAGCAGAATCACACAACACAACAATATTCCCTCAGCAACAGCAAATGTGACATGTTTTGTAGATTCATAATTTACAAGACTTTTTAAACATTGAATACACTTCAAGTTTGCATTTCTTGCTCTTCAGTAAAATTCATGCAACAACAGGAGGATCAAATTAAGATATGCATCTGAAACAGAAAACCAAGGAACCTTGTTGTTGACAGACACAATGACTGTGTACACTGGTCTAGCTGTGACTTGACTTCAGCTTAGACGTGGGGCCAGTGGCGCAATGGATAACGTGTCTGACTACGGATCAGAAGATTCTAGTTTCGACTCCTGGCTGGCTCGATACTTAATTTAATTTATTGAAATCAAGCCGGGATTGATACTGTATACTTTTCAGTGCTTCTGGCTGTTCTCACTTCAAACTCATTTTAGACTGATTTCATCTGGACATTCCCCAACATCTCAGAGAAAAAAAGATGTAGCTTTTAATCCAAAAGGCATAATGTCAACATTTAAAGATTTGTCTGTGATGTGTATTTTAAGTATGTGTCTTCCCATATGGTCTAGCGGTTAGGAGTCCTGGTTTTCACCCAGGTGGCCCGGGTTCAACTCCCGGTATGGGAAAGAATATCTTGTTGTTTGGGATGCACTTGTGTAACAACAAATACTGCATTTTAACTGGCAGCAGTTTCACACAACACAACAATATTCCCTCAGCAACAGGAAATGTGACATGTTATGTAGATTCAAATTATACAAGGCATTTTAAACGTTGAATACACTTCATTGCTGCATTTCTTGCTCTGCAGTAAAATTCATGCAACAACAGGAGGATCAAATTAAGATTTGCATCTGTAACAGAAATCCCAAGGAACCTTGTCGGTGACAGAAGCTATGACTGTGTACACTGGCCTAGGTGTGTCCTGACTTCAGCTTGGCTGTGCGGCCAGTGGCGCAATGGATAACGTGTCTGATAACAGGTCAGAAGATTGAATATTTGACTCCTGTTTGGCTCAAAACTAGATTTATTTGACCAAAATCAAGCTGGGAAAAATACTGTATACTTTTCATTGTGTCTGGCAGTTCTCGATTCAAACACATTTTAGACTGATTTTATATGGGACTTTTCTCCAACATCGCTGAGAAAAAGATGGAGCTTGTAATTACAACAAGCATCATTTCAACGTTTATGGATTTGTCTGTGATGTTTTTTTAAAGTAACTGTCTTCCCATATGGTCTGGCTTTTAGGATTCCTGGTTTTCGCCCGGGTTGAACTCCCAGTATGGGAAAGAACATCTTGTCATTTGGGATGCACTTGTGTAAGAACAGATACCACATTTTAACTGGCAGCAGAATCACACAACACAACAATATTCCCTCAGCAACAGCAAATGTGACATGTTTTGTAGATTCATAATTTACAAGACTTTTTAAACATTGAATACACTTCAAGTTTGCATTTCTTGCTCTTCAGTAAAATTCATGCAACAACAGGAGGATCAAATTAAGATATGCATCTGAAACAGAAAACCAAGGAACCTTGTTGTTGACAGACACAATGACTGTGTACACTGGTCTAGCTGTGACTTGACTTCAGCTTAGACGTGGGGCCAGTGGCGCAATGGATAACGTGTCTGACTACGGATCAGAAGATTCTAGTTTCGACTCCTGGCTGGCTCGATACTTAATTTAATTTATTGAAATCAAGCCGGGATTGATACTGTATACTTTTCAGTGCTTCTGGCTGTTCTCACTTCAAACTCATTTTAGACTGATTTCATCTGGACATTCCCCAACATCTCAGAGAAAAAAAGATGTAGCTTTTAATCCAACAGGCATAATGTCAACATTTAAAGATTTGTCTGTGATGTGTATTTTAAGTATGTGTCTTCCCATATGGTCTAGCGGTTAGGATTCCTGGTTTTCACCCAGGTGGCCCGGGTTCAACTCCCGGTATGGGAAAGAATATCTTGTTGTTTGGGATGCACTTGTGTAACAACAGATACTGCAGTTTCACACAACACAACAATATTCCCTCAGCAACAGGAAATGTGACATGTTATGTAGATTCAAATTATACAAGGCATTTTAAACGTTGAATACACTTCATTGCTGCATTTCTTGCTCTGCAGTAAAATTCATGCAACAACAGGAGGATCAAATTAAGATTTGCATCTGTAACAGAAATCCCAAGGAACCTTGTCGGTGACAGAAGCTATGACTGTGTACACTGGCCTAGGTGTGTCCTGACTTCAGCTTGGCTGTGCGGCCAGTGGCGCAATGGATAACGTGTCTGATAACAGGTCAGAAGATTGAATATTTGACTCCTGTTTGGCTCAAAACTAGATTTATTTGACCAAAATCAAGCTGGGAAAAATACTGTATACTTTTCATTGTGTCTGGCAGTTCTCGATTCAAACACATTTTAGACTGATTTTATATGGGACTTTTCTCCAACATCGCTGAGAAAAAGATGGAGCTTGTAATTACAACAAGCATCATTTCAACGTTTATGGATTTGTCTGTGATGTTTTTTTAAAGTAACTGTCTTCCCATATGGTCTGGCTTTTAGGATTCCTGGTTTTCGCCCGGGTTGAACTCCCAGTATGGGAAAGAACATCTTGTCATTTGGGATGCACTTGTGTAAGAACAGATACCACATTTTAACTGGCAGCAGAATCACACAACACAACAATATTCCCTCAGCAACAGCAAATGTGACATGTTTTGTAGATTCATAATTTACAAGACTTTTTAAACATTGAATACACTTCAAGTTTGCATTTCTTGCTCTTCAGTAAAATTCATGCAACAACAGGAGGATCAAATTAAGATATGCATCTGAAACAGAAAACCAAGGAACCTTGTTGTTGACAGACACAATGACTGTGTACACTGGTCTAGCTGTGACTTGACTTCAGCTTAGACGTGGGGCCAGTGGCGCAATGGATAACGTGTCTGACTACGGATCAGAAGATTCTAGTTTCGACTCCTGGCTGGCTCGATACTTAATTTAATTTATTGAAATCAAGCCGGGATTGATACTGTATACTTTTCAGTGCTTCTGGCTGTTCTCACTTCAAACTCATTTTAGACTGATTTCATCTGGACATTCCCCAACATCTCAGAGAAAAAAAGATGTAGCTTTTAATCCAACAGGCATAATGTCAACATTTAAAGATTTGTCTGTGATGTGTATTTTAAGTATGTGTCTTCCCATATGGTCTAGCGGTTAGGATTCCTGGTTTTCACCCAGGTGGCCCGGGTTCAACTCCCGGTATGGGAAAGAATATCTTGTTGTTTGGGATGCACTTGTGTAACAACAGATACTGCAGTTTCACACAACACAACAATATTCCCTCAGCAACAGGAAATGTGACATGTTATGTAGATTCAAATTATACAAGGCATTTTAAACGTTGAATACACTTCATTGCTGCATTTCTTGCTCTGCAGTAAAATTCATGCAACAACAGGAGGATCAAATTAAGATTTGCATCTGTAACAGAAATCCCAAGGAACCTTGTCGGTGACAGAAGCTATGACTGTGTACACTGGCCTAGGTGTGTCCTGACTTCAGCTTGGCTGTGCGGCCAGTGGCGCAATGGATAACGTGTCTGATAACAGGTCAGAAGATTGAATATTTGACTCCTGTTTGGCTCAAAACTAGATTTATTTGACCAAAATCAAGCTGGGAAAAATACTGTATACTTTTCATTGTGTCTGGCAGTTCTCGATTCAAACACATTTTAGACTGATTTTATATGGGACTTTTCTCCAACATCGCTGAGAAAAAGATGGAGCTTGTAATTACAACAAGCATCATTTCAACGTTTATGGATTTGTCTGTGATGTTTTTTTAAAGTAACTGTCTTCCCATATGGTCTGGCTTTTAGGATTCCTGGTTTTCGCCCGGGTTGAACTCCCAGTATGGGAAAGAACATCTTGTCATTTGGGATGCACTTGTGTAAGAACAGATACCACATTTTAACTGGCAGCAGAATCACACAACACAACAATATTCCCTCAGCAACAGCAAATGTGACATGTTTTGTAGATTCATAATTTACAAGACTTTTTAAACATTGAATACACTTCAAGTTTGCATTTCTTGCTCTTCAGTAAAATTCATGCAACAACAGGAGGATCAAATTAAGATATGCATCTGAAACAGAAAACCAAGGAACCTTGTTGTTGACAGACACAATGACTGTGTACACTGGTCTAGCTGTGACTTGACTTCAGCTTAGACGTGGGGCCAGTGGCGCAATGGATAACGTGTCTGACTACGGATCAGAAGATTCTAGTTTCGACTCCTGGCTGGCTCGATACTTAATTTAATTTATTGAAATCAAGCCGGGATTGATACTGTATACTTTTCAGTGCTTCTGGCTGTTCTCACTTCAAACTCATTTTAGACTGATTTCATCTGGACATTCCCCAACATCTCAGAGAAAAAAAGATGTAGCTTTTAATCCAACAGGCATAATGTCAACATTTAAAGATTTGTCTGTGATGTGTATTTTAAGTATGTGTCTTCCCATATGGTCTAGCGGTTAGGATTCCTGGTTTTCACCCAGGTGGCCCGGGTTCAACTCCCGGTATGGGAAAGAATATCTTGTTGTTTGGGATGCACTTGTGTAACAACAGATACTGCAGTTTCACACAACACAACAATATTCCCTCAGCAACAGGAAATGTGACATGTTATGTAGATTCAAATTATACAAGGCATTTTAAACGTTGAATACACTTCATTGCTGCATTTCTTGCTCTGCAGTAAAATTCATGCAACAACAGGAGGATCAAATTAAGATTTGCATCTGTAACAGAAATCCCAAGGAACCTTGTCGGTGACAGAAGCTATGACTGTGTACACTGGCCTAGGTGTGTCCTGACTTCAGCTTGGCTGTGCGGCCAGTGGCGCAATGGATAACGTGTCTGACTACGGATCAGAAGATTCTAGGTTCGACTCCTGGCTGGCTCGATACTTAATTTAATTTATTGAAATCAAGCCGGGATTGATACTGTATACTTTTCAGTGCTTCTGGCTGTTCTCACTTCAAACTCATTTTAGACTGATTTCATCTGGACATTCCCCAACATCTCAGAGAAAAAAAGATGTAGCTTTTAATCCAAAAGGCATAATGTCAACATTTAAAGATTTGTCTGTGATGTGTATTTTAAGTATGTGTCTTCCCATATGGTCTAGCGGTTAGGATTCCTGGTTTTCACCCAGGTGGCCCGGGTTCAACTCCTGGTATGGGAAAGAATATCTTGTTGTTTGGGATGCACTTGTGTAACAACAGATACTGCATTTTAACTGGCAGCAGTTTCACACAACACAACAATATTCCCTCAGCAACAGGAAATGTGACATGTTATGTAGATTCAAATTATACAAGGCATTTTAAACGTTGAATACACTTCATTGCTGCATTTCTTGCTCTGCAGTAAAATTCATGCAACAACAGGAGGATCAAATTAAGATTTGCATCTGTAACAGAAATCCCAAGGAACCTTGTCGGTGACAGAAGCTATGACTGTGTACACTGGCCTAGGTGTGTCCTGACTTCAGCTTGGCTGTGCGGCCAGTGGCGCAATGGATAACGTGTCTGATAACAGGTCAGAAGATTGAATATTTGACTCCTGTTTGGCTCAAAACTAGATTTATTTGACCAAAATCAAGCTGGAAAAAATACTGTATACTTTTCATTGTGTCTGGCAGTTCTCGATTCAAACACATTTTAGACTGATTTTATATGGGACTTTTCTCCAACATCGCTGAGAAAAAGATGGAGCTTGTAATTACAACAAGCATCATTTCAACGTTTATGGATTTGTCTGTGATGTTTTTTTAAAGTAACTGTCTTCCCATATGGTCTGGCTTTTAGGATTCCTGGTTTTCGCCCGGGTTGAACTCCCAGTATGGGAAAGAACATCTTGTCATTTGGGATGCACTTGTGTAAGAACAGATACCACATTTTAACTGGCAGCAGAATCACACAACACAACAATATTCCCTCAGCAACAGCAAATGTGACATGTTTTGTAGATTCATAATTTACAAGACTTTTTAAACATTGAATACACTTCAAGTTTGCATTTCTTGCTCTTCAGTAAAATTCATGCAACAACAGGAGGATCAAATTAAGATATGCATCTGAAACAGAAAACCAAGGAACCTTGTTGTTGACAGACACAATGACTGTGTACACTGGTCTAGCTGTGACTTGACTTCAGCTTAGACGTGGGGCCAGTGGCGCAATGGATAACGTGTCTGACTACGGATCAGAAGATTCTAGTTTCGACTCCTGGCTGGCTCGATACTTAATTTAATTTATTGAAATCAAGCCGGGATTGATACTGTATACTTTTCAGTGCTTCTGGCTGTTCTCACTTCAAACTCATTTTAGACTGATTTCATCTGGACATTCCCCAACATCTCAGAGAAAAAAAGATGTAGCTTTTAATCCAACAGGCATAATGTCAACATTTAAAGATTTGTCTGTGATGTGTATTTTAAGTATGTGTCTTCCCATATGGTCTAGCGGTTAGGATTCCTGGTTTTCACCCAGGTGGCCCGGGTTCAACTCCCGGTATGGGAAAGAATATCTTGTTGTTTGGGATGCACTTGTGTAACAACAGATACTGCAGTTTCACACAACACAACAATATTCCCTCAGCAACAGGAAATGTGACATGTTATGTAGATTCAAATTATACAAGGCATTTTAAACGTTGAATACACTTCATTGCTGCATTTCTTGCTCTGCAGTAAAATTCATGCAACAACAGGAGGATCAAATTAAGATTTGCATCTGTAACAGAAATCCCAAGGAACCTTGTCGGTGACAGAAGCTATGACTGTGTACACTGGCCTAGGTGTGTCCTGACTTCAGCTTGGCTGTGCGGCCAGTGGCGCAATGGATAACGTGTCTGACTACGGATCAGAAGATTCTAGGTTCGACTCCTGGCTGGCTCGATACTTAATTTAATTTATTGAAATCAAGCCGGGATTGATACTGTATACTTTTCAGTGCTTCTGGCTGTTCTCACTTCAAACTCATTTTAGACTGATTTCATCTGGACATTCCCCAACATCTCAGAGAAAAAAGATGTAGCTTTTAATCCAAAAGGCATAATGTCAACATTTAAAGATTTGTCTGTGATGTGTATTTTAAGTATGTGTCTTCCCATATGGTCTAGCGGTTAGGATTCCTGGTTTTCACCCAGGTGGCCCGGGTTCAACTCCTGGTATGGGAAAGAATATCTTGTTGTTTGGGATGCACTTGTGTAACAACAGATACTGCATTTTAACTGGCAGCAGTTTCACACAACACAACAATATTCCCTCAGCAACAGGAAATGTGACATGTTATGTAGATTCAAATTATACAAGGCATTTTAAACGTTGAATACACTTCATTGCTGCATTTCTTGCTCTGCAGTAAAATTCATGCAACAACAGGAGGATCAAATTAAGATTTGCATCTGTAACAGAAATCCCAAGGAACCTTGTCGGTGACAGAAGCTATGACTGTGTACACTGGCCTAGGTGTGTCCTGACTTCAGCTTGGCTGTGCGGCCAGTGGCGCAATGGATAACGTGTCTGATAACAGGTCAGAAGATTGAATATTTGACTCCTGTTTGGCTCAAAACTAGATTTATTTGACCAAAATCAAGCTGGAAAAAATACTGTATACTTTTCATTGTGTCTGGCAGTTCTCGATTCAAACACATTTTAGACTGATTTTATATGGGACTTTTCTCCAACATCGCTGAGAAAAAGATGGAGCTTGTAATTACAACAAGCATCATTTCAACGTTTATGGATTTGTCTGTGATGTTTTTTTAAAGTAACTGTCTTCCCATATGGTCTGGCTTTTAGGATTCCTGGTTTTCGCCCGGGTTGAACTCCCAGTATGGGAAAGAACATCTTGTCATTTGGGATGCACTTGTGTAAGAACAGATACCACATTTTAACTGGCAGCAGAATCACACAACACAACAATATTCCCTCAGCAACAGCAAATGTGACATGTTTTGTAGATTCATAATTTACAAGACTTTTTAAACATTGAATACACTTCAAGTTTGCATTTCTTGCTCTTCAGTAAAATTCATGCAACAACAGGAGGATCAAATTAAGATATGCATCTGAAACAGAAAACCAAGGAACCTTGTTGTTGACAGACACAATGACTGTGTACACTGGTCTAGCTGTGACTTGACTTCAGCTTAGACGTGGGGCCAGTGGCGCAATGGATAACGTGTCTGACTACGGATCAGAAGATTCTAGTTTCGACTCCTGGCTGGCTCGATACTTAATTTAATTTATTGAAATCAAGCCGGGATTGATACTGTATACTTTTCAGTGCTTCTGGCTGTTCTCACTTCAAACTCATTTTAGACTGATTTCATCTGGACATTCCCCAACATCTCAGAGAAAAAAAGATGTAGCTTTTAATCCAACAGGCATAATGTCAACATTTAAAGATTTGTCTGTGATGTGTATTTTAAGTATGTGTCTTCCCATATGGTCTAGCGGTTAGGATTCCTGGTTTTCACCCAGGTGGCCCGGGTTCAACTCCCGGTATGGGAAAGAATATCTTGTTGTTTGGGATGCACTTGTGTAACAACAGATACTGCAGTTTCACACAACACAACAATATTCCCTCAGCAACAGGAAATGTGACATGTTATGTAGATTCAAATTATACAAGGCATTTTAAACGTTGAATACACTTCATTGCTGCATTTCTTGCTCTGCAGTAAAATTCATGCAACAACAGGAGGATCAAATTAAGATTTGCATCTGTAACAGAAATCCCAAGGAACCTTGTCGGTGACAGAAGCTATGACTGTGTACACTGGCCTAGGTGTGTCCTGACTTCAGCTTGGCTGTGCGGCCAGTGGCGCAATGGATAACGTGTCTGATAACAGGTCAGAAGATTGAATATTTGACTCCTGTTTGGCTCAAAACTAGATTTATTTGACCAAAATCAAGCTGGGAAAAATACTGTATACTTTTCATTGTGTCTGGCAGTTCTCGATTCAAACACATTTTAGACTGATTTTATATGGGACTTTTCTCCAACATCGCTGAGAAAAAGATGGAGCTTGTAATTACAACAAGCATCATTTCAACGTTTATGGATTTGTCTGTGATGTTTTTTTAAAGTAACTGTCTTCCCATATGGTCTGGCTTTTAGGATTCCTGGTTTTCGCCCGGGTTGAACTCCCAGTATGGGAAAGAACATCTTGTCATTTGGGATGCACTTGTGTAAGAACAGATACCACATTTTAACTGGCAGCAGAATCACACAACACAACAATATTCCCTCAGCAACAGCAAATGTGACATGTTTTGTAGATTCATAATTTACAAGACTTTTTAAACATTGAATACACTTCAAGTTTGCATTTCTTGCTCTTCAGTAAAATTCATGCAACAACAGGAGGATCAAATTAAGATATGCATCTGAAACAGAAAACCAAGGAACCTTGTTGTTGACAGACACAATGACTGTGTACACTGGTCTAGCTGTGACTTGACTTCAGCTTAGACGTGGGGCCAGTGGCGCAATGGATAACGTGTCTGACTACGGATCAGAAGATTCTAGTTTCGACTCCTTGCTGGCTCGATACTTAATTTAATTTATTGAAATCAAGCCGGGATTGATACTGTATACTTTTCAGTGCTTCTGGCTGTTCTCACTTCAAACTCATTTTAGACTGATTTCATCTGGACATTCCCCAACATCTCAGAGAAAAAAAGATGTAGCTTTTAATCCAAAAGGCATAATGTCAACATTTAAAGATTTGTCTGTGATGTGTATTTTAAGTATGTGTCTTCCCATATGGTCTAGCGGTTAGGATTCCTGGTTTTCACCCAGGTGGCCCGGGTTCAACTCCCGGTATGGGAAAGAATATCTTGTTGTTTGGGATGCACTTGTGTAACAACAAATACTGCATTTTAACTGGCAGCAGTTTCACACAACACAACAATATTCCCTCAGCAACAGGAAATGTGACATGTTATGTAGATTCAAATTATACAAGGCATTTTAAACGTTGAATACACTTCATTGCTGCATTTCTTGCTCTGCAGTAAAATTCATGCAACAACAGGAGGATCAAATTAAGATTTGCATCTGTAACAGAAATCCCAAGGAACCTTGTCGGTGACAGAAGCTATGACTGTGTACACTGGCCTAGGTGTGTCCTGACTTCAGCTTGGCTGTGCGGCCAGTGGCGCAATGGATAACGTGTCTGATAACAGGTCAGAAGATTGAATATTTGACTCCTGTTTGGCTCAAAACTAGATTTATTTGACCAAAATCAAGCTGGGAAAAATACTGTATACTTTTCATTGTGTCTGGCAGTTCTCGATTCAAACACATTTTAGACTGATTTTATATGGGACTTTTCTCCAACATCGCTGAGAAAAAGATGGAGCTTGTAATTACAACAAGCATCATTTCAACGTTTATGGATTTGTCTGTGATGTTTTTTTAAAGTAACTGTCTTCCCATATGGTCTGGCTTTTAGGATTTCTGGTTTTCGCCCGGGTTGAACTCCCAGTATGGGA
>NW_023493753.1:30000-82500 GCF_013265735.2 Oncorhynchus mykiss | reverse complement strand
CTTGGCTGTGCGGCCAGTGGCGCAATGGATAACGTGTCTGATAACAGGTCAGAAGATTGAATATTTGACTCCTGTTTGGCTCAAAACTATATTTATTTGACCAAAATCAAGCTGGGAAAAATACTGTATACTTTTCATTGTGTCTGGCAGTTCTCGATTCAAACACATTTTAGACTGATTTTATATGGGACTTTTCTCCAACATCTCAGAGAAAAAGATGGAGCTTGTAATTACAACAAGCATCATTTCAACGTTTATGGATTTGTCTGTGATGTTTTTTTTAAGTAACTGTCTTCCCATATGGTCTGGCGTTTAGGATTCCTGGTTTTCGCCCGGGTTGAATTCCCAGTATGGGAAAGAACATCTTGTCATTTGGGATGCACTTGTGTAAGAACAGATACCACATTTTAACTGGCAGCAGAATCACACAACACAACAATATTCCCTCAGCAACAGCAAATGTGACATGTTTTGTAGATTCATAATTTACAAGACTTTTTAAACATTGAATACACTTCAAGTTTGCATTTCTTGCTCTGCAGTAAAATTCATGCAACAACAGGAGGATAAAATTAAGATATGCATCTGAAACAGAAAACCAAGGAACCTTGTTGTTGACAGACGCAATGACTGTGTACACTGGTCTAGCTGTGACCTGACTTCAGCTTAGACGTGGGGCCAGTGGCGCAATGGATAACGTGTCTGACTACGGATCAGAAGAATCTAGGTTTGACTCCTGGCTGGCTCGATACTTAATTTAATTTATTGAAATCAAGGTGGGATTGATACTGTATATTTTTCAGTGCTTCTGGCTGTTCTCACTTCAAACTCATTTTAGACTGATTTCATCTGGACATTCCCCAACATCTCAGAGAAAAAAAAATTTAGCTTTTAATCCAACAGGCATAATGTCAACATTTAAAGATTTGTCTGTGATGTGTATTTTAAGTATGTGTCTTCCCATATGGTCTAGCGGTTAGGGTTCCTGGTTTTCGCCCGGGTTCAACTCCCGGTATGGGAAAGAATTTCTTGTCGTTTGGGATGCACTTGTGTAACAACAGATACTGCATTTTAACTGGCAGCAGTTTCACACAACACAACAATATTCCCTCAGCAACAGGAAATGTGACATGTTATGTAGATTCAAATTATACAAGGCATTTTAAACGTTGAATACACTTCATGGCTGCATTTCTTGCTCTGCAGTAAAATTCATGCAACAACAGGAGGATCAAATTAAGATTTGCATCTGTAACAGAAATCCCAAGGAACCTTGTCGGTGACAGAAGCTATGACTGTGTACACTGGCCTAGGTGTGTCCTGACTTCAGCTTGGCTGTGCGGCCAGTGGCGCAATGGATAACGTGTCTGATAACAGGTCAGAAGATTGAATATTTGACTCCTGTTTGGCTCAAAACTAGATTTATTTGACCAAAATCAAGCTGGGAAAAATACTGTATACTTTTCATTGTGTCTGGCAGTTCTCGATTCAAACACATTTTAGACTGATTTTATATGGGACTTTTCTCCAACATCTCAGAGAAAAAGATGGAGCTTGTAATTACAACAAGCATCATTTCAACGTTTATGGATTTGTCTGTGATGTTTTTTTTAAGTAACTGTCTTCCCATATGGTCTGGCGTTTAGGATTCCTGGTTTTCGCCCGGGTTGAACTCCCAGTATGGGAAAGAACATCTTGTCATTTGGGATGCACTTGTGTAAGAACAGATACCACATTTTAACTGGCAGCAGAATCACACAACACAACAATATTCCCTCAGCAACAGCAAATGTGACATGTTTTGTAGATTCATAATTTACAAGACTTTTTAAACATTGAATACACTTCAAGTTTGCATTTCTTGCTCTTCAGTAAAATTCATGCAACAACAGGAGGATCAAATTAAGATATGCATCTGAAACAGAAAACCAAGGAACCTTGTTGTTGACAGACACAATGACTGTGTACACTGGTCTAGTTGTGACTTGACTTCAATTTAGACATGGGGCCAGTGGCGCAATGGATAACGTGTCTGACTATGGATCAGAAGATTCTAGGTTCGACTCCTGGCTGGCTCGATACTTAATTTAATTGATTGAATTCAAGCCGGGATTGATACTGAATACTTTTCAGTGCTTCTGGCTGTTCTCACTTCAAACTCATTTTAGACTGATTTCATCTGGACATTCCCCAACATCTCAGAGAAAAAAAAGAATTAGCTTTTAATCCAACAGGCATAATGTCAACATTTAAAGATTTGTCTGTGATGTGTATTTTAAGTATGTGTCTTACCATATGGTCTAGCGGTTAGGATTCCTGGTTTTCACCCAGGTGGCCCGGGTTCAACTCCCGGTATGGGAAAGAATTTCTTGTCGTTTGGGATGCACTTGTGTAACAACAGATACTGCATTTTAACTGGCAGCAGTTTCACACAACACAACAATATTCCCTCAGCAACAGGAAATGTGACATGTTATGTAGATTCAAATTATACAAGGCATTTTAAACGTTGAATACACTTCATGGCTGCATTTCTTGCTCTGCAGTAAAATTCATGCAGGAGGATCAAATTAAGATTTGCATCTGTAACAGAAATCCCAAGGAACCTTGTCGGTGACAGAAGCTATGACTGTGTACACTGGCCTAGGTGTGTCCTGACTTCAGCTTGGCTGTGCGGCCAGTGGTGCAATGGATAACGTGTCTGATAACAGGTCAGAAGATTGAATATTTGACTCCTGTTTGGCTCAAAACTAGATTTATTTGGCCAAAATCAAGCTGGGAAAAATACTGTATACTTTTCATTGTGTCTGGCAGTTCTCGATTCAAACACATTTTAGACTGATTTTATATGGGACTTTTCTCCAACATCTCTGAGAAAAAAGATGGAGCTTGTAATACAACAAGCATAATTTCAACGTTTATGGATTTGTCTGTGATGTTTTTTTAAGTAACTGTCTTCCCATATGGTCTGGCGTTTAGGATTCCTGGTTTTCGCCCGGGTTGAACTCCCAGTATGGGAAAGAACATCTTGTCATTTGGGATGCACTTGTGTAAGAACAGATACCACATTTTAACTGGCAGCAGAATCACACAACACAACAATATTCCCTCAGCAACAGCAAATGTGACATGTTTTGTAGATTCATAATTTACAAGACTTTTTAAACATTGAATACACTTCAAGTTTGCATTTCTTGCTCTGCAGTAAAATTCATGCAACAACAGGAGGATCAAATTAAGATATGCATCTGAAACAGAAAACCAAGGAACCTTGTTGTTGACAGACGCAATGAATGTGTACACTGGTCTAGCTGTGACCTGACTTCAGCTTAGATGTGGGGCCAGTGGCGCAATGGATAACGTGTCTGACTACGGATCAGAAGATTCTAGGTTCGACTCCTGGCTGGCTCAATACTTAATTTAATTGATTGAATTCAAGCCGGGATTGATACTGAATACTTTTCAGTGCTTCTGGCTGTTCTCACTTCAAACTCATTTTAGACTGATTTCATCTGGACATCCCCAACATCTCAGAGAAAAAAAGATGTAGCTTTTAATCCAACAGGCATAATGTCAACATTTAAAGATTTGTCTGTGATGTGTATTTTAAGTATGTGTCTTCCCATATGGTCTAGCGGTTAGGATTCCTGGTTTTCACCCAGGTGTCCCAGGTTCAACTCCCGGTATGGGAAAGAATATCTTGTCGTTTGGGATGCACTTGTGTAACAACAGATACTGCATTTTAACTGGCAGCAGTTTCACACAACACAACAATATTCCCTCAGCAACAGGAAATGTGACATGTTATGTAGATTCAAATTATACAAGGCATTTTAAACGTTGAATAGACTTCATGGCTGCATTTCTTGCTCTGCAGTAATATTCATGCAACAACAGGAGGATCAAATTAAGATTTGCATCTTTAACAGAAATCCCAAGGAACCTTGTCGGTGACAGAAGCTATGACTGTGTACACTGGCCTAGGTGTGTCCTGACTTCAGCTTCGCTGTGCGGCCAGTGGTGCAATGGATAACGTGTCTGATAACAGGTCAGAAGATTCTAGGTTCGACTCCTGGCTGGCTCAATACTTAATTTAATTGATTGAATTCAAGCCGGGATTGATACTGAATACTTTTCAGTGCTTCTGGCTGTTCTCACTTCAAACTCATTTTAGACTGATTTCATCTGGACATTCCCCAACATCTCAGAGAAAAAAAAGATGTAGCTTTTAATCCAACAGGCATGATGTCAACATTTAAAGATTTGTCTGTGATGTGTATTTTAAGTATGTGTCTTCCCATATGGTCTAGTGGTTAGGATTCCTGGTTTTCACCCAGGTGGCCCGTGTTCAACTCCCGGTATGGGAAAGAATATCTTGTCGTTTGGGATGCACTTGTGTAACAACAGATACTGCATTTTAACTGGTAGCAGTTTCACACAACACAACAATATTCCCTCAGCAACAGGAAATGTGACATGTTATGTAGATTCAAATTATACAAGGCATTTTAAACGTTGAATAGACTTCATGGCTGCATTTCTTGCTCCGCAGTAATATTCATGCAACAACAGGAGGATCAAATTAAGATTTGCATCTGTAACAGAAATCCCAAGGAACCTTGTCGGTGACAGAAGCTATGACTGTGTACACTGGCCTAGGTGTGTCCTGACTTCAGCTTGGCTGTGCGGCCAGTGGCGCAATGGATAACGTGTCTGATAACAGGTCAGAAGATTGAATATTTGACTCCTGTTTGGCTCAAAACTAGATTTATTTGACCAAAATCAAGCTGGGAAAAATACTGTATACTTTTCATTGTGTCTGGCAGTCCTCGATTCAAACACATTTTAGACTGATTTTATATGGGACTTTTCTCCAACATCTCTGAGAAAAAGATGGAGCTTGTAATCACAACAAGCATAATTTCAACGTTTATGGATTTGTCTGTGATGTTTTTTTTAAGTAACTGTCTTCCCATATGGTCTGGCTTTAAGGATTCCTGGTTTTCGCCCGGGTTGAACTCCCAGTATGGGAAATAACATCTTGTCATTTGGGATGCACTTGTGTAAGAACAGATACCACATTTTAACTGGCAGCAGAATCACACAACACAACAATATTCCCTCAGCAACAGCAAATGTGACATGTTTTGTAGATTCATAATTTACAAGACTTTTTAAACATTGAATACACTTCAAGTTTGCATTTCTTGCTCTGCAGTAAAATTCATGCAACAACAGGAGGATCAAATTAAGATATGCATCTGAAACAGAAAACCAAGGAACCTTGTTGTTGACAGACGCAATGACTGTGTACACTGGTCTAGCTGTGACCTGACTTCAGCTTAGACGTGGGGCCAGTGGCGCAATGGATAACGTGTCTGACTACGGATCAGAAGATTCTAGGTTAGACTCCTGGCTGGCTCAATACTTAATTTAATTGATTGAATTCAAGCCGGGATTGATACTGAATACTTTTCAGTGCTTCTGGCTGTTCTCACTTCAAACTCATTTTAGACTGATTTCATCTGGACATTCCCCAACATCTCAGAGAAAAAAAAGATGTAGCTTTTAATCCAACAGGCATAATGTCAACATTTAAAGATTTGTCTGTGATGTGTATTTTAAGTATGTGTCTTCCCATATGGTCTACCGGTTAGGATTCCTGGTTTTTACCCAGGTGTCCCGGGTTCAACTCCCGGTATGGGAAAGAATATCTTGTTGTTTGGGATGCACTTGTGTAACAACAGATACTGCATTTTAACTGGCAGCAGTTTCACACAACACAACAATATTCCCTCAGCAACAGGAAATGTGACATGTTATGTAGATTCAAATTATACAAGGCATTTTAAACGTTGAATAGACTTCATGGCTGCATTTCTTGCTCTGCAGTAATATTCATGCAACAACAGGAGGATCAAATTAAGATTTGCATCTGTAACAGAAATCCCAAGGAACCTTGTTGTTGACAGACGCAATGACTGTGTACACTGGTCTAGCTGTGACCTGACTTCAGCTTATACGTGGGGCCAGTGGCGCAATGGATAACGTGTCTGACTACGGATCAGAAGATTCTAGGTTCGACTCCTGGATGGCTCGATACTTAATTTAATTGATTGAAATCAAGCCGGGATTGATACTGAATACTTTTCAGTGCTTCTGGCTGTTCTCACTTCAAACTCATTCCCCAACATCTCAGAGAAAAAAAAGATGTAGCTTTTAATCCAACAGGCATAATGTCAACATTTAAAGATTTGTCTGTGATGTGTATTTTAAGTATGTGTCTTCCCATATGGTCTAGCGGTTAGGATTCCTGGTTTTCACCCAGGTGTCCCGGGTTCAACTCCCGGTATGGGAAAGAATATCTTGTCGTTTGGGATGTACTTGTGTAACAACAGATACTGCATTTTAACTGGCAGCAGTTTCACACAACACAACAATATTCCCTCAGCAACAGGAAATGTGACATGTTATGTAGATTCAAATTATACAAGGCATTTTAAATGTTGAATAGACTTCATGGCTGCATTTCTTGCTCCGCAGTAATATTCATGCAACAACAGGAGGATCAAATTAAGATTTGCATCTGTAACAGAAATCCCAAGGAACCTTGTCGGTGACAGAAGCTATGACTGTGTACACTGGCCTAGGTGTGTCCTGACTTCAGCTTGGCTGTGCGGCCAGTGGCGCAATGGATAACGTGTCTGATAACAGGTCAGAAGATTTAATATTTGACTCCTGTTTGGCTCAAAACTAGATTTATTTGACCAAAATCAAGCTGGGAAAAATACTGTATACTTTTCATTGTGTCTGGCAGTCCTCGATTCAAACACATTTTAGACTGATTTTATATGGGACTTTTCTCCAACATCTCTGAGAAAAAGATGGAGCTTGTAATCACAACAAGCATAATTTCAACGTTTATGGATTTGTCTGTGATGTTTTTTTTAAGTAACTGTCTTCCCATATGGTCTGGCTTTAAGGATTCCTGGTTTTCGCCCGGGTTGAACTCCCAGTATGGGAAATAACATCTTGTCATTTGGGATGCACTTGTGTAAGAACAGATACCACATTTTAACTGGCAGCAGAATCACACAACACAACAATATTCCCTCAGCAACAGCAAATGTGACATGTTTTGTAGATTCATAATTTACAAGACTTTTTAAACATTGAATACACTTCAAGTTTGCATTTCTTGCTCTGCAGTAAAATTCATGCAACAACAGGAGGATCAAATTAAGATATGCATCTGAAACAGAAAACCAAGGAACCTTGTTGTTGACAGACGCAATGACTGTGTACACTGGTCTAGCTGTGACCTGACTTCAACTTAGACGTGGGGCCAGTGGCGCAATGGATAACGTGTCTGACTACGGATCAGAAGATTCTAGGTTCGACTCCTGGCTGGCTCAATACGTAATTTAATTGATTGAATTCAAGCCGGGATTGATACTGTATACTTTTCAGTGCTTCTGGCTGTTCTCACTTCAAACTCATTTTAGACTGATTTCATCTGGACATTCCCCAACATCTCAGAGAAAAAAAAGATGTAGCTTTTAATCCAACAGGCATAATGTCAACATTTAAAGATTTGTCTGTGATGTGTATTTTAAGTATGTGTCTTCCCATATGGTCTAGCGGTTAGGATTCCTGGTTTTCACCTAGGTGTCCGGGGTTCAACTCCCGGTATGGGAAAGAATATCTTGTCGTTTGGGATGCACTTGTGTAATGACAGATACTGCATTTTAACTGGCAGCAGTTTCACACAACACAACAATATTCCCTCAGCAACAGGAAATGTGACATGTTATGTAGATTCAAATTATACAAGGCATTTTAAACGTTGAATAGACTTCATGGCTGCATTTCTTGCTCCGCAGTAATATTCATGCAACAACAGGAGGATCAAATTAAGATTTGCATCTGTAACAGAAATCCCAAGGAACCTTGTCGGTGACAGAAGCTATGACTGTGTACACTGGCCTAGGTGTGTCCTGACTTCAGCTTGGCTGTGCGGCCAGTGGCGCAATGGATAACGTGTCTGATAACAGGTCAGAAGATTGAATATTTGACTCCTGTTTGGCTCAAAACTAGATTTATTTGACCAAAATCAAGCTGGGAAAAATACTGTATACTTTTCATTGTGTCTGGCAGTCCTCGATTCAAACACATTTTAGACTGATTTTATATGGGACTTTTCTCCAACATCTCTGAGAAAAAGATGGAGCTTGTAATCACAACAAGCATAATTTCAACGTTTATGGATTTGTCTGTGATGTTTTTTTTAAGTAACTGTCTTCCCATATGGTCTGGCTTTAAGGATTCCTGGTTTTCGCCCGGGTTGAACTCCCAGTATGGGAAAGAACATCTTGTCATTTGGGATGCACTTGTGTAAGAACAGATACCACATTTTAACTGGCAGCAGAATCACACAACACAACAATATTCCCTCAGCAACAGCAAATGTGACATGTTTTGTAGATTCATAATTTACAAGACTTTTTAAACATTGAATACACTTCAAGTTTGCATTTCTTGCTCTGCAGTAAAATTCATGCAACAACAGGAGGATCAAATTAAGATATGCATCTGAAACAGAAAACCAAGGAACCTTGTTGTTGACAGACGCAATGACTGTGTACACTGGTCTAGCTGTGACCTGACTTCGGCTTAGACGTGGAGCCAGTGGCGCGATGTATAACGTGTCTGACTACGGATCAGAATATTCTAGGTTCGACTCCTTGCTGCCTTGATACTTAATGTTTAATTGATTGAAATCAATCCGGGATTGATACTGTATACTTCTCAGTGCCTCTGGCTGTTCTCACTTCAAACTCATTTTAGACTGATTTCATCTGGACATTCACCAACATCTCAGAGAAAAAAAAGATGTAGCTTTTAATTCAACAGGCATAATGTCAACATTTAAAGATTTGTCTGTGATGTGTATTTTAAGTATGTGTCTTCCCATATGGTCTAGCGGTTAGGATTCCTGGTTTTCACCCAGGTGGCCTGGGTTCAACTCCCGGTATGGGAAAGAAAAGCTTGTCGTTTGGGATGCACTTGTGTAACAACAGATACTGCATTTTAACTGGTAGCAGTTTCACACAACACAACAATATTCCCTCAGCAACAGCAAATGTGACATGTTTTGTAGATTCATAATTTACAAGACTTTTTAAACATTGAATACACTTCAAGTTTGCATTTCTTGCTCTTCAGTAAAATTCATGCAACAACAGGAGGATCAAATTAAGATATGCATCTGAAACAGAAAACCAAGGAACCTTGTTGTTGACAGACGCAATGACTGTGTACACTGGTCTAGCTGTGACCTGACTTCAGCTTAGACGTGGGGCCAGTGGCGCGATGGATAACGTGTCTGACTACGGATCAGAAGATTCTAGGTTCGACTCCTTGCTGCCTCGATACTTAATGTTTAATTGATTGAAATAAAGCCGGGATTGATACTGTATACTTTTCAGTGCTTCTGGCTTTTCTCACTTCAAACTCATTTTTAGACTGATTTCATCTGGACATTCCCCAACATCTCAGAGAAAAAAAGATGTAGCTTTTAATCCAACAGGCATAATGTCAACATTTAAAGATTTGTCTGTGATGTATATTTTAAGTATGTGTCTTCCCATATGGTCTAGCTGTTAGGATTCCTGGTTTTCACCCAGGTGGCCGGGGTTCATCTCCTGGTATGGGAAAGAATATCTTGTAGTTTGGGATGCACTTGTGTAACAACAGATACTGCATTTTAACTGGCAGCAGTTTCACACAACACAACAATATTCCATCAGCAACAGGAAATGTGACATGTTATACAAGGCTTTTTAAACGTTGAATACACTTCATGGCTGCATTTCTTGCTCTGCAGTAAAATTCATGCAACAACAGGAGGATCAAATTAAGATTTGCATCTGTAACAGAAATCCCAAGGAACCTTGTCGGTGACAGAAGCTATGACTGTGTACACTGGCCTAGGTGTGTCCTGACTTCAGCTTGGCTGTGCGGCCAGTGGCGCAATGGATAACATGTCTGATAACAGGTCAGAAAATTGAATATTTGACTCCTGTTTGGCTCAAAACTAGATTTATTTGACCAAAATCAAGCTGGGAAAAATACTGTATACTTTTCATTGTGTCTGGCAGTTCTAGATTCAAACACATTTTAGACTGATTTTATATGGGACTTTTCTCCATCATCTCTGAGAAAAAGATGGAGCTTGTAATTACAACAAGCATAATTTCAACGTTTATGGATTTGTCTGTGATGTTTTTTTAAAGTAACTGTCTTCCCATATGGTCTGGCTTTTAGGATTCCTGTTTTTCGCCCGGGTTCAACTCCCAGTATGGGAAAGAACATCTTGTCATTTGGGATGCACTTGTGTAAGAACAGATACCACATTTTAACTGGCAGCAGAATCACACAACACAACAATATTCCCTCAGCAACAGAAAATGTGACATGTTTTGTAGATTCATAATTTACAAGACTTTTTAAACATTGAATACACTTCAAGTTTGCATTTCTTGCTCTGCAGTAAAATTCATGCAACAACAGGAGGATCAAATTAAGATATGCATCTGAAACAGAAAACCAAGGAACCTTGTTGTTGACAGACGCAATGACTGTGTACACTGGTCTAGCTGTGACCTGACTTCAGCTTAGACGTGGAGCCAGTGGCGCGATGTATAACGTGTCTGACTACGGATCAGAATATTCTAGGTTCGACTCCTTGCTGCCTTGATACTTAATGTTTAATTGATTGAAATCAATCCGGGATTGATACTGTATACTTCTCAGTGCCTCTGGCTGTTCTCACTTCAAACTCATTTTAGACTGATTTCATCTGGACATTCCCCAACATCTCAGAGAAAAAAAAGATGTAGCTTTTAATTCAAGAGGCATAATGTCAACATTTAAAGATTTGTCTGTGATGTGTATTTTAAGTATGTGTCTTCCCATATGGTCTAGCGGTTAGGATTCCTGGTTTTCACCCAGGTGGCCCGGGTTCAACTCCCGGTATGGGAAAGAAAAGCTTGTCGTTTGGGATGCACTTGTGTAACAACAGATACTGCATTTTAACTGGTAGCAGTTTCACACAACACAACAATATTCCCTCAGCAACAGGAAATGTGACATGTTATGTAGATTCAAATTATACAAGCCTTTTTAAACGTTGAATACACTTCATGGCTGCATTTCTTGCTCTGCAGTAAAATTCATGCAACAACAGGAGGATCAAATTAAGATTTGCATCTGTAACAGAAATCCCAAGGAACCTTGTCGGTGACAGAAGCTATGACTGTGTACACTGGCCTAGGTGTGTCCTGACTTCAGCTTGGCTGTGCGGCCAGTGGCGCAATGGATAACGTGTCTGATAACAGGTCAGAAGATTGAATATTTGACTCCTGTTTGGCTCAAAACTAGATTTATTTGACCAAAATCAAGCTGGGAAAAATACTGTGTACTTTTCATTGTGTCTGGCAGTTCTCGATTCAAACACATTTTAGACTGATTTTATATGGGACTTTTCTCCAACATCTCTGAGAAAAAAGATGGAGCTTGTAATACAACAAGCATAATTTCAACGTTTATGGATTTGTCTGTGATGTTTTTTTAAGTAACTGTCTTCCCATATGGTCTGGCTTTTAGGATTCCTGGTTTTCGCCCGGGTTGAACTCCCAGTATGGGAAAGAACATCTTGTCATTTGGGATGCACTTGTGTAAGAACAGATACCACATTTTAACTGGCAGCAGAATCACACAACACAACAATATTCCCTCAGCAACAGCAAATGTGACATGTTTTGTAGATTCATAATTTACAAGACTTTTTAAACATTGAATACACTTCAAGTTTGCATTTCTTGCTCTGCAGTAAAATTCATGCAACAACAGGAGGATCAAATTAAGATATGCATCTGAAACAGAAAACCAAGGAACCTTGTTGTTGACAGACGCAATGACTGTGTACACTGGTCTAGCTGTGACCTGACTTCAGCTTAGACGTGGAGCCAGTGGCGCGATGTATAACGTGTCTGACTACGGATCAGAATATTCTAGGTTCGACTCCTTGCTGCCTTGATACTTAATGTTTAATTGATTGAAATCAATCCGGGATTGATACTGTATACTTCTCAGTGCCTCTGGCTGTTCTCACTTCAAACTCATTTTAGACTGATTTCATCTGGACATTCCCCAACATCTCAGAGAAAAAAAAGATGTAGCTTTTAATTCAACAGGCATAATGTCAACATTTAAAGATTTGTCTGTGATGTGTATTTTAAGTATGTGTCTTCCCATATGGTCTAGCGGTTAGGATTCCTGGTTTTCACCCAGGTGGCCCGGGTTCAACTCCCGGTATGGGAAAGAAAAGCTTGTCGTTTGGGATGCACTTGTGTAACAACAGATACTGCATTTTAACTGGTAGCAGTTTCACACAACACAACAATATTCCCTCAGCAACAGGAAATGTGACATGTTATGTAGATTCAAATTATACAAGCCTTTTTAAACGTTGAATACACTTCATGGCTGCATTTCTTGCTCTGCAGTAAAATTCATGCAACAACAGGAGGATCAAATTAAGATTTGCATCTGTAACAGAAATCCCAAGGAACCTTGTCGGTGACAGAAGCTATGACTGTGTACACTGGCCTAGGTGTGTCCTGACTTCAGCTTGGCTGTGCGGCCAGTGGCGCAATGGATAACGTGTCTGATAACAGGTCAGAAGATTGAATATTTGACTCCTGTTTGGCTCAAAACTAGATTTATTTGACCAAAATCAAGCTGGGAAAAATACTGTGTACTTTTCATTGTGTCTGGCAGTTCTCGATTCAAACACATTTTAGACTGATTTTATATGGGACTTTTCTCCAACATCTCTGAGAAAAAAGATGGAGCTTGTAATACAACAAGCATAATTTCAACGTTTATGGATTTGTCTGTGATGTTTTTTTAAGTAACTGTCTTCCCATATGGTCTGGCTTTTAGGATTCCTGGTTTTCGCCCGGGTTGAACTCCCAGTATGGGAAAGAACATCTTGTCATTTGGGATGCACTTGTGTAAGAACAGATACCACATTTTAACTGGCAGCAGAATCACACAACACAACAATATTCCCTCAGCAACAGCAAATGTGACATGTTTTGTAGATTCATAATTTACAAGACTTTTTAAACATTGAATACACTTCAAGTTTGCATTTCTTGCTCTGCAGTAAAATTCATGCAACAACAGGAGGATCAAATTAAGATATGCATCTGAAACAGAAAACCAAGGAACCTTGTTGTTGACAGACGCAATGACTGTGTACACTGGTCTAGCTGTGACCTGACTTCAGCTTAGACGTGGAGCCAGTGGCGCGATGTATAACGTGTCTGACTACGGATCAGAATATTCTAGGTTCGACTCCTTGCTGCCTTGATACTTAATGTTTAATTGATTGAAATCAATCCGGGATTGATACTGTATACTTCTCAGTGCCTCTGGCTGTTCTCACTTCAAACTCATTTTAGACTGATTTCATCTGGACATTCACCAACATCTCAGAGAAAAAAAAGATGTAGCTTTTAATTCAACAGGCATAATGTCAACATTTAAAGATTTGTCTGTGATGTGTATTTTAAGTATGTGTCTTCCCATATGGTCTAGCGGTTAGGATTCCTGGTTTTCACCCAGGTGGCCTGGGTTCAACTCCCGGTATGGGAAAGAAAAGCTTGTCGTTTGGGATGCACTTGTGTAACAACAGATACTGCATTTTAACTGGTAGCAGTTTCACACAACACAACAATATTCCCTCAGCAACAGCAAATGTGACATGTTTTGTAGATTCATAATTTACAAGACTTTTTAAACATTGAATACACTTCAAGTTTGCATTTCTTGCTCTTCAGTAAAATTCATGCAACAACAGGAGGATCAAATTAAGATATGCATCTGAAACAGAAAACCAAGGAACCTTGTTGTTGACAGACGCAATGACTGTGTACACTGGTCTAGCTGTGACCTGACTTCAGCTTAGACGTGGGGCCAGTGGCGCGATGGATAACGTGTCTGACTACGGATCAGAAGATTCTAGGTTCGACTCCTTGCTGCCTCGATACTTAATGTTTAATTGATTGAAATCAAGCCGGGATTGATACTGTATACTTTTCAGTGCTTCTGGCTTTTCTCACTTCAAACTCATTTTTAGACTGATTTCATCTGGACATTCCCCAACATCTCAGAGAAAAAAAGATGTAGCTTTTAATCCAACAGGCATAATGTCAACATTTAAAGATTTGTCTGTGATGTATATTTTAAGTATGTGTCTTCCCATATGGTCTAGCTGTTAGGATTCCTGGTTTTCACCCAGGTGGCCGGGTTTCATCTCCCGGTATGGGAAAGAATATCTTGTAGTTTGGGATGCACTTGTGTAACAACAGATACTGCATTTTAACTGGCAGCAGTTTCACACAACACAACAATATTCCATCAGCAACAGGAAATGTGACATGTTATACAAGGCTTTTTAAACGTTGAATACACTTCATGGCTGCATTTCTTGCTCTGCAGTAAAATTCATGCAACAACAGGAGGATCAAATTAAGATTTGCATCTGTAACAGAAATCCCAAGGAACCTTGTCGGTGACAGAAGCTATGACTGTGTACACTGGCCTAGGTGTGTCCTGACTTCAGCTTGGCTGTGCGGCCAGTGGCGCAATGGATAACATGTCTGATAACAGGTCAGAAAATTGAATATTTGACTCCTGTTTGGCTCAAAACTAGATTTATTTGACCAAAATCAAGCTGGGAAAAATACTGTATACTTTTCATTGTGTCTGGCAGTTCTAGATTCAAACACATTTTAGACTGATTTTATATGGGACTTTTCTCCATCATCTCTGAGAAAAAGATGGAGCTTGTAATTACAACAAGCATAATTTCAACGTTTATGGATTTGTCTGTGATGTTTTTTTAAAGTAACTGTCTTCCCATATGGTCTGGCTTTTAGGATTCCTGTTTTTCGCCCGGGTTCAACTCCCAGTATGGGAAAGAACATCTTGTCATTTGGGATGCACTTGTGTAAGAACAGATACCACATTTTAACTGGCAGCAGAATCACACAACACAACAATATTCCCTCAGCAACAGAAAATGTGACATGTTTTGTAGATTCATAATTTACAAGACTTTTTAAACATTGAATACACTTCAAGTTTGCATTTCTTGCTCTGCAGTAAAATTCATGCAACAACAGGAGGATCAAATTAAGATATGCATCTGAAACAGAAAACCAAGGAACCTTGTTGTTGACAGACGCAATGACTGTGTACACTGGTCTAGCTGTGACCTGACTTCAGCTTAGACGTGGAGCCAGTGGCGCGATGTATAACGTGTCTGACTACGGATCAGAATATTCTAGGTTCGACTCCTTGCTGCCTTGATACTTAATGTTTAATTGATTGAAATCAATCCGGGATTGATACTGTATACTTCTCAGTGCCTCTGGCTGTTCTCACTTCAAACTCATTTTAGACTGATTTCATCTGGACATTCCCCAACATCTCAGAGAAAAAAAAGATGTAGCTTTTAATTCAACAGGCATAATGTCAACATTTAAAGATTTGTCTGTGATGTGTATTTTAAGTATGTGTCTTCCCATATGGTCTAGCGGTTAGGATTCCTGGTTTTCACCCAGGTGGCCGGGGTTCAACTCCCGGTATGGGAAAGAAAAGCTTGTTGTTTGGGATGCACTTGTGTAACAACAGATACTGCATTTTAACTGGTAGCAGTTTCACACAACAGAACAATATTCCCTCAGCAACAGGAAATGTGACATGTTATGTAGATTCAAATTATACAAGGCTTTTTAAACGTTGAATACACTTCATGGCTGCATTTCTTGCTCTGCAGTAAAATTCATGCAACAACAGGAGGATCAAATTAAGATTTGCATCTGTAACAGAAATCCCAAGGAACCTTGTCGGTGACAGAAGCTATGACTGTGTACACTGGCCTAGGTGTGTCCTGACTTCAGCTTGGCTGTGCGGCCAGTGGCGCAATGGATAACGTGTCTGATAACAGGTCAGAAGATTGAATATTTGACTCCTGTTTGGCTCAAAACTAGATTTATTTGACCAAAATCAAGCTGGGAAAAATACTGTGTACTTTTCATTGTGTCTGGCAGTTCTCGATTCAAACACATTTTAGACTGATTTTATATGGGACTTTTCTCCAACATCTCTGAGAAAAAAGATGGAGCTTGTAATACAACAAGCATAATTTCAACGTTTATGGATTTGTCTGTGATGTTTTTTTAAGTAACTGTCTTCCCATATGGTCTGGCTTTTAGGATTCCTGGTTTTCGCCCGGGTTGAACTCCCAGTATGGGAAAGAACATCTTGTCATTTGGGATGCACTTGTGTAACAACAGATACCACATTTTAACTGGCAGCAGAATCACACAACACAACAATATTCCCTCAGCAACAGCAAATGTGACATGTTTTGTAGATTCATAATTTACAAGACTTTTTAAACATTGAATACACTTCAAGTTTGCATTTCTTGCTCTGCAGTAAAATTCATGCAACAACAGGAGGATCAAATTAAGATATGCATCTGAAACAGAAAACCAAGGAACCTTGTTGTTGACAGACGCAATGACTGTGTACACTGGTCTAGCTGTGACCTGACTTCAGCTTAGACGTGGGGCCAGTGGCGCGATGTATAACGTGTCTGACTACGGATCAGAAGATTCTAGGTTCGACTCCTTGCTGCCTCGATACTTAATGTTTAATTGATTGAAATCAAGCCGGGATTGATACTGTATACTTTTCAGTGCTTCTGGCTTTTCTCACTTCAAACTCATTTTTAGACTGATTTCATCTGGACATTCCCCAACATCTCAGAGAAAAAAAGATGTAGCTTTTAATCCAACAGGCATAATGTCAACATTTAAAGATTTGTCTGTGATGTATATTTTAAGTATGTGTCTTCCCATATGGTCTAGCTGTTAGGATTCCTGGTTTTCACCCAGGTGGCCGGGGTTCATCTCCCGGTATGGGAAAGAATATCTTGTAGTTTGGGATGCACTTGTGTAACAACAGATACTGCATTTTAACTGGCAGCAGTTTCACACAACACAACAATATTCCATCAGCAACAGGAAATGTGACATGTTATACAAGGCTTTTTAAACGTTGAATACACTTCATGGCTGCATTTCTTGCTCTGCAGTAAAATTCATGCAACAACAGGAGGATCAAATTAAGATTTGCATCTGTAACAGAAATCCCAAGGAACCTTGTCGGTGACAGAAGCTATGACTGTGTACACTGGCCTAGGTGTGTCCTGACTTCAGCTTGGCTGTGCGGCCAGTGGCGCAATGGATAACGTGTCTGATAACAGGTCAGAAGATTGAATATTTGACTCCTGTTTGGCTCAAAACTAGATTTATTTGACCAAAATCAAGCTGGGAAAAATACTGTGTACTTTTCATTGTGTCTGGCAGTTCTCGATTCAAACACATTTTAGACTGATTTTATATGGGACTTTTCTCCAACATCTCTGAGAAAAAAGATGGAGCTTGTAATACAACAAGCATAATTTCAACGTTTATGGATTTGTCTGTGATGTTTTTTTAAGTAACTGTCTTCCCATATGGTCTGGCTTTTAGGATTCCTGGTTTTCGCCCGGGTTGAACTCCCAGTATGGGAAAGAACATCTTGTCATTTGGGATGCACTTGTGTAAGAACAGATACCACATTTTAACTGGCAGCAGAATCACACAACACAACAATATTCCCTCAGCAACAGCAAATGTGACATGTTTTGTAGATTCATAATTTACAAGACTTTTTAAACATTGAATACACTTCAAGTTTGCATTTCTTGCTCTGCAGTAAAATTCATGCAACAACAGGAGGATCAAATTAAGATATGCATCTGAAACAGAAAACCAAGGAACCTTGTTGTTGACAGACGCAATGACTGTGTACACTGGTCTAGCTGTGACCTGACTTCAGCTTAGACGTGGAGCCAGTGGCGCGATGTATAACGTGTCTGACTACGGATCAGAATATTCTAGGTTCGACTCCTTGCTGCCTTGATACTTAATGTTTAATTGATTGAAATCAATCCGGGATTGATACTGTATACTTCTCAGTGCCTCTGGCTGTCCTCACTTCAAAATCATTTTAGACTGATTTCATCTGGACATTCCCCAACATCTCAGAGAAAAAAAAGATGTAGCTTTTAATTCAACAGGCATAATGTCAACATTTAAAGATTTGTCTGTGATGTGTATTTTAAGTATGTGTCTTCCCATATGGTCTAGCGGTTAGGATTCCTGGTTTTCACCCAGGTGGCCCGGGTTCAACTCCCGGTATGGGAAAGAATATCTTGTTGTTTGGGATGCACTTGTGTAACAACAGATACTGCATTTTAACTGGCAGCAGTTTCACACAACACAACAATATTCCCTCAGCAACAGGAAATGTGACATGTTATGTAGATTCAAATTATACAAGGCATTTTAAACGTTGAATACACTTCATTGCTGCATTTCTTGCTCTGCAGTAAAATTCATGCAACAACAGGAGGATCAAATTAAGATTTGCATCTGTAACAGAAATCCCAAGGAACCTTGTCGGTGACAGAAGCTATGACTGTGTACACTGGCCTAGGTGTGTCCTGACTTCAGCTTGGCTGTGCGGCCAGTGGCGCAATGGATAACGTGTCTGATAACAGGTCAGAAGATTGAATATTTGACTCCTGTTTGGCTCAAAACTAGATTTATTTGACCAAAATCAAGCTGGGAAAAATACTGTGTACTTTTCATTGTGTCTGGCAGTTCTCGATTCAAACACATTTTAGACTGATTTTATATGGGACTTTTCTCCAACATCTCTGAGAAAAAAGATGGAGCTTGTAATACAACAAGCATAATTTCAACGTTTATGGATTTGTCTGTGATGTTTTTTTAAGTAACTGTCTTCCCATATGGTCTGGCTTTTAGGATTCCTGGTTTTCGCCCAGGTTGAACTCCCAGTATGGGAAAGAACATCTTGTCATTTGGGATGCACTTGTGTAAGAACAGATACCACATTTTAACTGGCAGCAGAATCACACAACACAACAATATTCCCTCAGCAACAGCAAATGTGACATGTTTTGTAGATTCATAATTTACAAGACTTTTTAAACATTGAATACACTTCAAGTTTGCATTTCTTGCTCTTCAGTAAAATTCATGCAACAACAGGAGGATCAAATTAAGATATGCATCTGAAACAGAAAACCAAGGAACCTTGTTGTTGACAGACACAATGACTGTGTACACTAGTCTAGCTGTGACCTGACTTCAGCTTAGACGTGGGGCCAGTGGCGCAATGGATAACGTGTCTGACGTGAAGATAACGTGTCGGATCAGAAGATTCTAGGTTCGACTCCTGGCTGGCTCGATACTTAATTTAATTGATTGAAATCAAGCCGGCATTGATACTGTATACTCTTCAGTGCTTCTGGCTGTTCTCACTTCAAACTCATTTTAGACTGATTTCATCTGGACATTCCCCAACATCTCAGAGAAAAAAAGATGTAGCTTTTAATCCAACAGGCATAATGTCAACATTTAAAGATTTGTCTGTGATGTGTATTTTAAGTATGTGTCTTCCCATATGGTCTAGCGGTTAGGATTCCTGGTTTTCACCCAGGTGGCCCGGGTTCAACTCCCGGTATGGGAAAGAATATCTTGTTGTTTGGGATGCACTTGTGTAACAACAGATACTGCATTTTAACTGGCAGCAGTTTCACACAACACAACAATATTCCCTCAGCAACAGGAAATGTGACATGTTATGTAGATTCAAATTATACAAGGCATTTTAAACGTTGAATACACTTCATGGCTGCATTTCTTGCTCTGCAGTAAAATTCATGCAACAACAGGAGGATCAAATTAAGATTTGCATCTGTAACAGAAATCCCAAGGAACCTTGTCGGTGACAGAAGCTATGACTGTGTACACTGGCCTAGGTGTGTCCTGACTTCAGCTTGGCTGTGCGGCCAGTGGCGCAATGGATAACGTGTCTGATAACAGGTCAGAAGATTGAATATTTGACTCCTGTTTGGCTCAAAACTAGATTTATTTGACCAAAATCAAGCTGGGAAAAATACTGTATACTTTTCATTGTGTCTGGCAGTTCTCGATTCAAACACATTTTAGACTGATTTTATATGGGACTTTTCTCCAACATCGCTGAGAAAAAGATGGAGCTTGTAATTACAACAAGCATCATTTCAACGTTTATGGATTTGTCTGTGATGTTTTTTTAAAGTAACTGTCTTCCCATATGGTCTGGCTTTTAGGATTTCTGGTTTTCGCCCGGGTTGAACTCCCAGTATGGGAAAGAACATCTTGTCATTTGGGATGCACTTGTGTAAGAACAGATACCACATTTTAACTGGCAGCAGAATCACACAACACAACAATATTCCCTCAGCAACAGCAAATGTGACATGTTTTGTAGATTCATAATTTACAAGACTTTTTAAACATTGAATACACTTCAAGTTTGCATTTCTTGCTCTTCAGTAAAATTCATGCAACAACAGGAGGATCAAATTAAGATATGCATCTGAAACAGAAAACCAAGGAACCTTGTTGTTGACAGACACAATGACTGTGTACACTGGTCTAGCTGTGACCTGACTTCAGCTTAGACGTGGGGCCAGTGGCGCAATGGATAATGTGTCTGACTACGGATCAGAAGATTCTAGGTTCGACTCCTGGCTGGCTCGATACTTAATTTAATTGATTGAAATCAAGCCGGCATTGATACTGTATACTCTTCAGTGCTTCTGGCTGTTCTCACTTCAAACTCATTTTAGACTGATTTCATCTGGACATTCCCCAACATCTCAGAGAAAAAAAGATGTAGCTTTTAATCCAAAAGGCATAATGTCAACATTTAAAGATTTGTCTGTGATGTGTATTTTAAGTATGTGTCTTTCCATATGGTCTAGCGGTTAGGATTCCTGGTTTTCACCCAGGTGGCCCGGGTTCAACTCCCGGTATGGGAAAGAATATCTTGTTGTTTGGGATGCACTTGTGTAACAACAGATACTGCATTTTAACTGGCAGCAGTTTCACACAACACAACAATATTCCCTCAGCAACAGGAAATGTGACATGTTATGTAGATTCAAATTATACAAGCCTTTTTAAACGTTGAATACACTTCATGGCTGCATTTCTTGCTCTGCAGTAAAATTCATGCAACAACAGGAGGATCAAATTAAGATTTGCATCTGTAACAGAAATCCCAAGGAACCTTGTCGGTGACAGAAGCTATGACTGTGTACACTGGCCTAGGTGTGTCCTGACTTCAGCTTGGCTGTGCGGCCAGTGGCGCAATGGATAACGTGTCTGATAACAGGTCAGAAGATTGAATATTTGACTCCTGTTTGGCTCAAAACTAGATTTATTTGACCAAAATCAAGCTGGGAAAAATACTGTGTACTTTTCATTGTGTCTGGCAGTTCTCGATTCAAACACATTTTAGACTGATTTTATATGGGACTTTTCTCCAACATCTCTGAGAAAAAAGATGGAGCTTGTAATACAACAAGCATAATTTCAACGTTTATGGATTTGTCTGTGATGTTTTTTTAAGTAACTGTCTTCCCATATGGTCTGGCTTTTAGGATTCCTGGTTTTCGCCCGGGTTGAACTCCCAGTATGGGAAAGAACATCTTGTCATTTGGGATGCACTTGTGTAAGAACAGATACCACATTTTAACTGGCAGCAGAATCACACAACACAACAATATTCCCTCAGCAACAGCAAATGTGACATGTTTTGTAGATTCATAATTTACAAGACTTTTTAAACATTGAATACACTTCAAGTTTGCATTTCTTGCTCTGCAGTAAAATTCATGCAACAACAGGAGGATCAAATTAAGATATGCATCTGAAACAGAAAACCAAGGAACCTTGTTGTTGACAGACGCAATGACTGTGTACACTGGTCTAGCTGTGACCTGACTTCAGCTTAGACGTGGAGCCAGTGGCGCGATGTATAACGTGTCTGACTACGGATCAGAATATTCTAGGTTCGACTCCTTGCTGCCTTGATACTTAATGTTTAATTGATTGAAATCAATCCGGGATTGATACTGTATACTTCTCAGTGCCTCTGGCTGTTCTCACTTCAAACTCATTTTAGACTGATTTCATCTGGACATTCACCAACATCTCAGAGAAAAAAAAGATGTAGCTTTTAATTCAACAGGCATAATGTCAACATTTAAAGATTTGTCTGTGATGTGTATTTTAAGTATGTGTCTTCCCATATGGTCTAGCGGTTAGGATTCCTGGTTTTCACCCAGGTGGCCTGGGTTCAACTCCCGGTATGGGAAAGAAAAGCTTGTCGTTTGGGATGCACTTGTGTAACAACAGATACTGCATTTTAACTGGTAGCAGTTTCACACAACACAACAATATTCCCTCAGCAACAGCAAATGTGACATGTTTTGTAGATTCATAATTTACAAGACTTTTTAAACATTGAATACACTTCAAGTTTGCATTTCTTGCTCTTCAGTAAAATTCATGCAACAACAGGAGGATCAAATTAAGATATGCATCTGAAACAGAAAACCAAGGAACCTTGTTGTTGACAGACGCAATGACTGTGTACACTGGTCTAGCTGTGACCTGACTTCAGCTTAGACGTGGGGCCAGTGGCGCGATGGATAACGTGTCTGACTACGGATCAGAAGATTCTAGGTTCGACTCCTTGCTGCCTCGATACTTAATGTTTAATTGATTGAAATCAAGCCGGGATTGATACTGTATACTTTTCAGTGCTTCTGGCTTTTCTCACTTCAAACTCATTTTTAGACTGATTTCATCTGGACATTCCCCAACATCTCAGAGAAAAAAAGATGTAGCTTTTAATCCAACAGGCATAATGTCAACATTTAAAGATTTGTCTGTGATGTATATTTTAAGTATGTGTCTTCCCATATGGTCTAGCTGTTAGGATTCCTGGTTTTCACCCAGGTGGCTGGGGTTCATCTCCCGGTATGGGAAAGAATATCTTGTAGTTTGGGATGCACTTGTGTAACAACAGATACTGCATTTTAACTGGCAGCAGTTTCACACAACACAACAATATTCCATCAGCAACAGGAAATGTGACATGTTATACAAGGCTTTTTAAACGTTGAATACACTTCATGGCTGCATTTCTTGCTCTGCAGTAAAATTCATGCAACAACAGGAGGATCAAATTAAGATTTGCATCTGTAACAGAAATCCCAAGGAACCTTGTCGGTGACAGAAGCTATGACTGTGTACACTGGCCTAGGTGTGTCCTGACTTCAGCTTGGCTGTGCGGCCAGTGGCGCAATGGATAACATGTCTGATAACAGGTCAGAAAATTGAATATTTGACTCCTGTTTGGCTCAAAACTAGATTTATTTGACCAAAATCAAGCTGGGAAAAATACTGTATACTTTTCATTGTGTCTGGCAGTTCTAGATTCAAACACATTTTAGACTGATTTTATATGGGACTTTTCTCCATCATCTCTGAGAAAAAGATGGAGCTTGTAATTACAACAAGCATAATTTCAACGTTTATGGATTTGTCTGTGATGTTTTTTTAAAGTAACTGTCTTCCCATATGGTCTGGCTTTTAGGATTCCTGTTTTTCGCCCGGGTTCAACTCCCAGTATGGGAAAGAACATCTTGTCATTTGGGATGCACTTGTGTAAGAACAGATACCACATTTTAACTGGCAGCAGAATCACACAACACAACAATATTCCCTCAGCAACAGAAAATGTGACATGTTTTGTAGATTCATAATTTACAAGACTTTTTAAACATTGAATACACTTCAAGTTTGCATTTCTTGCTCTGCAGTAAAATTCATGCAACAACAGGAGGATCAAATTAAGATATGCATCTGAAACAGAAAACCAAGGAACCTTGTTGTTGACAGACGCAATGACTGTGTACACTGGTCTAGCTGTGACCTGACTTCAGCTTAGACGTGGAGCCAGTGGCGCGATGTATAACGTGTCTGACTACGGATCAGAATATTCTAGGTTCGACTCCTTGCTGCCTTGATACTTAATGTTTAATTGATTGAAATCAATCCGGGATTGATACTGTATACTTCTCAGTGCCTCTGGCTGTTCTCACTTCAAACTCATTTTAGACTGATTTCATCTGGACATTCCCCAACATCTCAGAGAAAAAAAAGATGTAGCTTTTAATTCAACAGGCATAATGTCAACATTTAAAGATTTGTCTGTGATGTGTATTTTAAGTATGTGTCTTCCCATATGGTCTAGCGGTTAGGATTCCTGGTTTTCACCCAGGTGGCCCGGGTTCAACTCCCGGTATGGGAAAGAAAAGCTTGTTGTTTGGGATGCACTTGTGTAACAACAGATACTGCATTTTAACTGGTAGCAGTTTCACACAACAGAACAATATTCCCTCAGCAACAGGAAATGTGACATGTTATGTAGATTCAAATTATACAAGGCTTTTTAAACTTTGAATACACTTCATGGCTGCATTTCTTGCTCTGCAGTAAAATTCATGCAACAACAGGAGGATCAAATTAAGATTTGCATCTGTAACAGAAATCCCAAGGAACCTTGTCGGTGACAGAAGCTATGACTGTGTACACTGGCCTAGGTGTGTCCTGACTTCAGCTTGGCTGTGCGGCCAGTGGCGCAATGGATAACGTGTCTGATAACAGGTCAGAAGATTGAATATTTGACTCCTGTTTGGCTCAAAACTAGATTTATTTGACCAAAATCAAGCTGGGAAAAATACTGTGTACTTTTCATTGTGTCTGGCAGTTCTCGATTCAAACACATTTTAGACTGATTTTATATGGGACTTTTCTCCAACATCTCTGAGAAAAAAGATGGAGCTTGTAATACAACAAGCATAATTTCAACGTTTATGGATTTGTCTGTGATGTTTTTTTAAGTAACTGTCTTCCCATATGGTCTGGCTTTTAGGATTCCTGGTTTTCGCCCGGGTTGAACTCCCAGTATGGGAAAGAACATCTTGTCATTTGGGATGCACTTGTGTAACAACAGATACCACATTTTAACTGGCAGCAGAATCACACAACACAACAATATTCCCTCAGCAACAGCAAATGTGACATGTTTTGTAGATTCATAATTTACAAGACTTTTTAAACATTGAATACACTTCAAGTTTGCATTTCTTGCTCTGCAGTAAAATTCATGCAACAACAGGAGGATCAAATTAAGATATGCATCTGAAACAGAAAACCAAGGAACCTTGTTGTTGACAGACGCAATGACTGTGTACACTGGTCTAGCTGTGACCTGACTTCAGCTTAGACGTGGGGCCAGTGGCGCGATGTATAACGTGTCTGACTACGGATCAGAAGATTCTAGGTTCGACTCCTTGCTGCCTCGATACTTAATGTTTAATTGATTGAAATCAAGCCGGGATTGATACTGTATACTTTTCAGTGCTTCTGGCTTTTCTCACTTCAAACTCATTTTTAGACTGATTTCATCTGGACATTCCCCAACATCTCAGAGAAAAAAAGATGTAGCTTTTAATCCAACAGGCATAATGTCAACATTTAAAGATTTGTCTGTGATGTATATTTTAAGTATGTGTCTTCCCATATGGTCTAGCTGTTAGGATTCCTGGTTTTCACCCAGGTGGCCGGGGTTCATCTCCCGGTATGGGAAAGAATATCTTGTAGTTTGGGATGCACTTGTGTAACAACAGATACTGCATTTTAACTGGCAGCAGTTTCACACAACACAACAATATTCCATCAGCAACAGGAAATGTGACATGTTATACAAGGCTTTTTAAACGTTGAATACACTTCATGGCTGCATTTCTTGCTCTGCAGTAAAATTCATGCAACAACAGGAGGATCAAATTAAGATTTGCATCTGTAACAGAAATCCCAAGGAACCTTGTCGGTGACAGAAGCTATGACTGTGTACACTGGCCTAGGTGTGTCCTGACTTCAGCTTGGCTGTGCGGCCAGTGGCGCAATGGATAACATGTCTGATAACAGGTCAGAAAATTGAATATTTGACTCCTGTTTGGCTCAAAACTAGATTTATTTGACCAAAATCAAGCTGGGAAAAATACTGTATACTTTTCATTGTGTCTGGCAGTTCTAGATTCAAACACATTTTAGACTGATTTTATATGGGACTTTTCTCCATCATCTCTGAGAAAAAGATGGAGCTTGTAATTACAACAAGCATAATTTCAACGTTTATGGATTTGTCTGTGATGTTTTTTTAAAGTAACTGTCTTCCCATATGGTCTGGCTTTTAGGATTCCTGTTTTTCGCCCGGGTTCAACTCCCAGTATGGGAAAGAACATCTTGTCATTTGGGATGCACTTGTGTAAGAACAGATACCACATTTTAACTGGCAGCAGAATCACACAACACAACAATATTCCCTCAGCAACAGAAAATGTGACATGTTTTGTAGATTCATAATTTACAAGACTTTTTAAACATTGAATACACTTCAAGTTTGCATTTCTTGCTCTGCAGTAAAATTCATGCAACAACAGGAGGATCAAATTAAGATATGCATCTGAAACAGAAAACCAAGGAACCTTGTTGTTGACAGACGCAATGACTGTGTACACTGGTCTAGCTGTGACCTGACTTCAGCTTAGACGTGGAGCCAGTGGCGCGATGTATAACGTGTCTGACTACGGATCAGAATATTCTAGGTTCGACTCCTTGCTGCCTTGATACTTAATGTTTAATTGATTGAAATCAATCCGGGATTGATACTGTATACTTCTCAGTGCCTCTGGCTGTTCTCACTTCAAACTCATTTTAGACTGATTTCATCTGGACATTCCCCAACATCTCAGAGAAAAAAAGATGTAGCTTTTAATCCAACAGGCATAATGTCAACATTTAAAGATTTGTCTGTGATGTGTATTTTAAGTATGTGTCTTCCCATATGGTCTAGCGGTTAGGATTCCTGGTTTTCACCCAGGTGGCCCGGGTTCAACTCCCGGTATGGGAAAGAATATCTTGTTGTTTGGGATGCACTTGTGTAACAACAGATACTGCATTTTAACTGGCAGCAGTTTCACACAACACAACAATATTCCCTCAGCAACAGGAAATGTGACATGTTATGTAGATTCAAATTATACAAGGCATTTTAAACGTTGAATACACTTCATGGCTGCATTTCTTGCTCTGCAGTAAAATTCATGCAACAACAGGAGGATCAAATTAAGATTTGCATCTGTAACAGAAATCCCAAGGAACCTTGTCGGTGACAGAAGCTATGACTGTGTACACTGGCCTAGGTGTGTCCTGACTTCAGCTTGGCTGTGCGGCCAGTGGCGCAATGGATAACGTGTCTGATAACAGGTCAGAAGATTGAATATTTGACTCCTGTTTGGCTCAAAACTAGATTTATTTGACCAAAATCAAGCTGGGAAAAATACTGTATACTTTTCATTGTGTCTGGCAGTTCTCGATTCAAACACATTTTAGACTGATTTTATATGGGACTTTTCTCCAACATCGCTGAGAAAAAGATGGAGCTTGTAATTACAACAAGCATCATTTCAACGTTTATGGATTTGTCTGTGATGTTTTTTTAAAGTAACTGTCTTCCCATATGGTCTGGCTTTTAGGATTTCTGGTTTTCGCCCGGGTTGAACTCCCAGTATGGGAAAGAACATCTTGTCATTTGGGATGCACTTGTGTAAGAACAGATACCACATTTTAACTGGCAGCAGAATCACACAACACAACAATATTCCCTCAGCAACAGCAAATGTGACATGTTTTGTAGATTCATAATTTACAAGACTTTTTAAACATTGAATACACTTCAAGTTTGCATTTCTTGCTCTTCAGTAAAATTCATGCAACAACAGGAGGATCAAATTAAGATATGCATCTGAAACAGAAAACCAAGGAACCTTGTTGTTGACAGACACAATGACTGTGTACACTGGTCTAGCTGTGACCTGACTTCAGCTTAGACGTGGGGCCAGTGGCGCAATGGATAACGTGTCTGACTACGGATCAGAAGATTCTAGGTTCGACTCCTGGCTGGCTCGATACTTAATTTAATTGATTGAAATCAAGCCGGCATTGATACTGTATACTCTTCAGTGCTTCTGGCTGTTCTCACTTCAAACTCATTTTAGACTGATTTCATCTGGACATTCCCCAACATCTCAGAGAAAAAAAGATGTAGCTTTTAATCCAAAAGGCATAATGTCAACATTTAAAGATTTGTCTGTGATGTGTATTTTAAGTATGTGTCTTTCCATATGGTCTAGCGGTTAGGATTCCTGGTTTTCACCCAGGTGGCCCGGGTTCAACTCCCGGTATGGGAAAGAATATCTTGTTGTTTGGGATGCACTTGTGTAACAACAGATACTGCATTTTAACTGGCAGCAGTTTCACACAACACAACAATATTCCCTCAGCAACAGGAAATGTGACATGTTATGTAGATTCAAATTATACAAGGCATTTTAAACGTTGAATACACTTCATTGCTGCATTTCTTGCTCTGCAGTAAAATTCATGCAACAACAGGAGGATCAAATTAAGATTTGCATCTGTAACAGAAATCCCAAGGAACCTTGTCGGTGACAGAAGCTATGACTGTGTACACTGGCCTAGGTGTGTCCTGACTTCAGCTTGGCTGTGCGGCCAGTGGCGCAATGGATAACGTGTCTGATAACAGGTCAGAAGATTGAATATTTGACTCCTGTTTGGCTCAAAACTAGATTTATTTGACCAAAATCAAGCTGGAAAAAATACTGTATACTTTTCATTGTGTCTGGCAGTTCTCGATTCAAACACATTTTAGACTGATTTTATATGGGACTTTTCTCCAACATCGCTGAGAAAAAGATGGAGCTTGTAATTACAACAAGCATCATTTCAACGTTTATGGATTTGTCTGTGATGTTTTTTTAAAGTAACTGTCTTCCCATATGGTCTGGCTTTTAGGATTTCTGGTTTTCGCCCGGGTTGAACTCCCTGTATGGGAAAGAACATCTTGTCATTTGGGATGCACTTGTGTAAGAACAGATACCACATTTTAACTGGCAGCAGAATCACACAACACAACAATATTCCCTCAGCAACAGCAAATGTGACATGTTTTGTAGATTCATAATTTACAAGACTTTTTAAACATTGAATACACTTCAAGTTTGCATTTCTTGCTCTTCAGTAAAATTCATGCAACAACAGGAGGATCAAATTAAGATATGCATCTGAAACAGAAAACCAAGGAACCTTGTTGTTGACAGACACAATGACTGTGTACACTGGTCTAGCTGTGACCTGACTTCAGCTTAGACGTGGGGCCAGTGGCGCAATGGATAACGTGTCTGACTACGGATCAGAAGATTCTATGTTCGACTCCTGGCTGGCTCGATACTTAATTTAATTGATTGAAATCAAGCCGGCATTGATACTGTATACTCTTCAGTGCTTCTGGCTGTTCTCACTTCAAACTCATTTTAGACTGATTTCATCTGGACATTCCCCAACATCTCAGAGAAAAAAAGATGTAGCTTTTAATCCAAAAGGCATAATGTCAACATTTAAAGATTTGTCTGTGATGTGTATTTTAAGTATGTGTCTTCCCATATGGTCTAGCGGTTAGGATTCCTGGTTTTCACCCAGGTGGCCCGGGTTCAACTCCCGGTATGGGAAAGAATATCTTGTTGTTTGGGATTGTTGTTTGGGATTCAAACACATTTTAGACTGATTTTATATGGGACTTTTCTCCAACATCGCTGAGAAAAAGATGGAGCTTGTAATTACAACAAGCATCATTTCAACGTTTATGGATTTGTCTGTGATGTTTTTTTAAAGTAACTGTCTTCCCATATGGTCTGGCTTTTAGGATTTCTGGTTTTCGCCCGGGTTGAACTCCCAGTATGGGAAAGAACATCTTGTCATTTGGGATGCACTTGTGTAAGAACAGATACCACATTTTAACTGGCAGCAGAATCACACAACACAACAATATTCCCTCAGCAACAGCAAATGTGACATGTTTTGTAGATTCATAATTTACAAGACTTTTTAAACATTGAATACACTTCAAGTTTGCATTTCTTGCTCTTCAGTAAAATTCATGCAACAACAGGAGGATCAAATTAAGATATGCATCTGAAACAGAAAACCAAGGAACCTTGTTGTTGACAGACACAATGACTGTGTACACTGGTCTAGCTGTGACCTGACTTCAGCTTAGACGTGGGGCCAGTGGCGCAATGGATAACGTGTCTGACTACGGATCAGAAGATTCTAGGTTCGACTCCTGGCTGGCTCGATACTTAATTTAATTTATTGAAATCAAGCCGGGATTGATACTGTATACTTTTCAGTGCTTCTGGCTGTTCTCACTTCAAACTCATTTTAGACTGATTTCATCTGGACATTCCCCAACATCTCAGAGAAAAAAAGATGTAGCTTTTAATCCAAAAGGCATAATGTCAACATTTAAAGATTTGTCTGTGATGTGTATTTTAAGTATGTGTCTTCCCATATGGTCTAGCGGTTAGGATTCCTGGTTTTCACCCAGGTGGCCCGGGTTCAACTCCTGGTATGGGAAAGAATATCTTGTTGTTTGGGATGCACTTGTGTAACAACAGATACTGCATTTTAACTGGCAGCAGTTTCACACAACACAACAATATTCCCTCAGCAACAGGAAATGTGACATGTTATGTAGATTCAAATTATACAAGGCATTTTAAACGTTGAATACACTTCATTGCTGCATTTCTTGCTCTGCAGTAAAATTCATGCAACAACAGGAGGATCAAATTAAGATTTGCATCTGTAACAGAAATCCCAAGGAACCTTGTCGGTGACAGAAGCTATGACTGTGTACACTGGCCTAGGTGTGTCCTGACTTCAGCTTGGCTGTGCGGCCAGTGGCGCAATGGATAACGTGTCTGATAACAGGTCAGAAGATTGAATATTTGACTCCTGTTTGGCTCAAAACTAGATTTATTTGACCAAAATCAAGCTGGAAAAAATACTGTATACTTTTCATTGTGTCTGGCAGTTCTCGATTCAAACACATTTTAGACTGATTTTATATGGGACTTTTCTCCAACATCGCTGAGAAAAAGATGGAGCTTGTAATTACAACAAGCATCATTTCAACGTTTATGGATTTGTCTGTGATGTTTTTTTAAAGTAACTGTCTTCCCATATGGTCTGGCTTTTAGGATTTCTGGTTTTCGCCCGGGTTGAACTCCCTGTATGGGAAAGAACATCTTGTCATTTGGGATGCACTTGTGTAAGAACAGATACCACATTTTAACTGGCAGCAGAATCACACAACACAACAATATTCCCTCAGCAACAGCAAATGTGACATGTTTTGTAGATTCATAATTTACAAGACTTTTTAAACATTGAATACACTTCAAGTTTGCATTTCTTGCTCTTCAGTAAAATTCATGCAACAACAGGAGGATCAAATTAAGATATGCATCTGAAACAGAAAACCAAGGAACCTTTTTGTTGACAGACGCAATGACTGTGTACACTGGTCTAGCTGTGACCTGACTTCAGCTTAGACGTGGGGCCAGTGGCGCAATGGATAACGTGTCTGACTACGGATCAGAAGATTCTAGGTTCGACTCCTGGCTGGCTCGATACTTAATTTAATTTATTGAAATCAAGCCGGGATTGATACTGTATACTTTTCAGTGCTTCTGGCTGTTCTCACTTCAAACTCATTTTAGACTGATTTCATCTGGACATTCCCCAACATCTCAGAGAAAAAAAGATGTAGCTTTTAATCCAAAAGGCATAATGTCAACATTTAAAGATTTGTCTGTGATGTGTATTTTAAGTATGTGTCTTCCCATATGGTCTAGCGGTTAGGATTCCTGGTTTTCACCCAGGTGGCCTGGGTTCAACTCCTGGTATGGGAAAGAATATCTTGTTGTTTGGGATGCACTTGTGTAACAACAGATACTGCATTTTAACTGGCAGCAGTTTCACACAACACAACAATATTCCCTCAGCAACAGGAAATGTGACATGTTATGTAGATTCAAATTATACAAGGCATTTTAAACGTTGAATACACTTCATTGCTGCATTTCTTGCTCTGCAGTAAAATTCATGCAACAACAGGAGGATCAAATTAAGATTTGCATCTGTAACAGAAATCCCAAGGAACCTTGTCGGTGACAGAAGCTATGACTGTGTACACTGGCCTAGGTGTGTCCTGACTTCAGCTTGGCTGTGCGGCCAGTGGCGCAATGGATAACGTGTCTGATAACAGGTCAGAAGATTGAATATTTGACTCCTGTTTGGCTCAAAACTAGATTTATTTGACCAAAATCAAGCTGGAAAAAATACTGTATACTTTTCATTGTGTCTGGCAGTTCTCGATTCAAACACATTTTAGACTGATTTTATATGGGACTTTTCTCCAACATCGCTGAGAAAAAGATGGAGCTTGTAATTACAACAAGCATCATTTCAACGTTTATGGATTTGTCTGTGATGTTTTTTTAAAGTAACTGTCTTCCCATATGGTCTGGCTTTTAGGATTTCTGGTTTTCGCCCGGGTTGAACTCCCTGTATGGGAAAGAACATCTTGTCATTTGGGATGCACTTGTGTAAGAACAGATACCACATTTTAACTGGCAGCAGAATCACACAACACAACAATATTCCCTCAGCAACAGCAAATGTGACATGTTTTGTAGATTCATAATTTACAAGACTTTTTAAACATTGAATACACTTCAAGTTTGCATTTCTTGCTCTTCAGTAAAATTCATGCAACAACAGGAGGATCAAATTAAGATATGCATCTGAAACAGAAAACCAAGGAACCTTGTTGTTGACAGACACAATGACTGTGTACACTGGTCTAGCTGTGACCTGACTTCAGCTTAGACGTGGGGCCAGTGGCGCAATGGATAACGTGTCTGACTACGGATCAGAAGATTCTAGGTTCGACTCCTGGCTGGCTCGATACTTAATTTAATTGATTGAAATCAAGCCGGGATTGATACTGTATACTTTTCAGTGCTTCTGGCTGTTCTCACTTCAAACTCATTTTAGACTGATTTCATCTGGACATTCCCCAACATCTCAGAGAAAAAAAGATGTAGCTTTTAATCCAAAAGGCATAATGTCAACATTTAAAGATTTGTCTGTGATGTGTATTTTAAGTATGTGTCTTCCCATATGGTCTAGCGGTTAGGATTCCTGGTTTTCACCCAGGTGGCCCGGGTTCAACTCCTGGTATGGGAAAGAATATCTTGTTGTTTGGGATGCACTTGTGTAACAACAGATACTGCATTTTAACTGGCAGCAGTTTCACACAACACAACAATATTCCCTCAGCAACAGGAAATGTGACATGTTATGTAGATTCAAATTATACAAGGCATTTTAAACGTTGAATACACTTCATTGCTGTATTTCTTGCTCTGCAGTAAAATTCATGCAACAACAGGAGGATCAAATTAAGATTTGCATCTGTAACAGAAATCCCAAGGAACCTTGTCGGTGACAGAAGCTATGACTGTGTACACTGGCCTAGGTGTGTCCTGACTTCAGCTTGGCTGTGCGGCCAGTGGCGCAATGGATAACGTGTCTGATAACAGGTCAGAAGATTGAATATTTGACTCCTGTTTGGCTCAAAACTAGATTTATTTGACCAAAATCAAGCTGGGAAAAATACTGTATACTTTTCATTGTGTCTGGCAGTTCTCGATTCAAACACATTTTAGACTGATTTTATATGGGACTTTTCTCCAACATCGCTGAGAAAAAGATGGAGCTTGTAATTACAACAAGCATCATTTCAACGTTTATGGATTTGTCTGTGATGTTTTTTTAAAGTAACTGTCTTCCCATATGGTCTGGCTTTTAGGATTTCTGGTTTTCGCCCGGGTTGAACTCCCTGTATGGGAAAGAACATCTTGTCATTTGGGATGCACTTGTGTAAGAACAGATACCACATTTTAACTGGCAGCAGAATCACACAACACAACAATATTCCCTCAGCAACAGCAAATGTGACATGTTTTGTAGATTCATAATTTACAAGACTTTTTAAACATTGAATACACTTCAAGTTTGCATTTCTTGCTCTTCAGTAAAATTCATGCAACAACAGGAGGATCAAATTAAGATATGCATCTGAAACAGAAAACCAAGGAACCTTGTTGTTGACAGACACAATGACTGTGTACACTGGTCTAGCTGTGACCTGACTTCAGCTTAGACGTGGGGCCAGTGGCGCAATGGATAACGTGTCTGACTACGGATCAGAAGATTCTAGGTTCGACTCCTGGCTGGCTCGATACTTAATTTAATTGATTGAAATCAAGCCGGGATTGATACTGTATACTTTTCAGTGCTTCTGGCTGTTCTCACTTCAAACTCATTTTAGACTGATTTCATCTGGACATTCCCCAACATCTCAGAGAAAAAAAGATGTAGCTTTTAATCCAAAAGGCATAATGTCAACATTTAAAGATTTGTCTGTGATGTGTATTTTAAGTATGTGTCTTCCCATATGGTCTAGCGGTTAGGATTCCTGGTTTTCACCCAGGTGGCCCGGGTTCAACTCCCGGTATGGGAAAGAATATCTTGTTGTTTGGGATGCACTTGTGTAACAACAGATACTGCATTTTAACTGGCAGCAGTTTCACACAACACAACAATATTCCCTCAGCAACAGGAAATGTGACATGTTATGTAGATTCAAATTATACAAGGCATTTTAAACGTTGAATACACTTCATTGCTGCATTTCTTGCTCTGCAGTAAAATTCATGCAACAACAGGAGGATCAAATTAAGATTTGCATCTGTAACAGAAATCCCAAGGAACCTTGTCGGTGACAGAAGCTATGACTGTGTACACTGGCCTAGGTGTGTCCTGACTTCAGCTTGGCTGTGCGGCCAGTGTCTGATAACAGGTCAGAAGATTGAATATTTGACTCCTGTTTGGCTCAAAACTAGATTTATTTGACCAAAATCAAGCTGGAAAAAATACTGTATACTTTTCATTGTGTCTGGCAGTTCTCGATTCAAACACATTTTAGACTCATTTTATATGGGACTTTTCTCCAACATCGCTGAGAAAAAGATGGAGCTTGTAATTACAACAAGCATCATTTCAACGTTTATGGATTTGTCTGTGATGTTTTTTTAAAGTAACTGTCTTCCCATATGGTCTGGCTTTTAGGATTTCTGGTTTTCGCCCGGGTTGAACTCCCTGTATGGGAAAGAACATCTTGTCATTTGGGATGCACTTGTGTAAGAACAGATACCACATTTTAACTGGCAGCAGAATCACACAACACAACAATATTCCCTCAGCAACAGCAAATGTGACATGTTTTGTAGATTCATAATTTACAAGACTTTTTAAACATTGAATACACTTCAAGTTTGCATTTCTTGCTCTTCAGTAAAATTCATGCAACAACAGGAGGATCAAATTAAGATATGCATCTGAAACAGAAAACCAAGGAACCTTGTTGTTGACAGACACAATGACTGTGTACACTGGTCTAGCTGTGACCTGACTTCAGCTTAGACGTGGGGCCAGTGGCGCAATGGATAACGTGTCTGACTACGGATCAGAAGATTCTAGGTTCGACTCCTGGCTGGCTCGATACTTAATTTAATTTATTGAAATCAAGCCGGGATTGATACTGTATACTTTTCAGTGCTTCTGGCTGTTCTCACTTCAAACTCATTTTAGACTGATTTCATCTGGACATTCCCCAACATCTCAGAGAAAAAAAGATGTAGCTTTTAATCCAAAAGGCATAATGTCAACATTTAAAGATTTGTCTGTGATGTGTATTTTAAGTATGTGTCTTCCCATATGGTCTAGCGGTTAGGATTCCTGGTTTTCACCCAGGTGGCCCGGGTTCAACTCCTGGTATGGGAAAGAATATCTTGTTGTTTGGGATGCACTTGTGTAACAACAGATACTGCATTTTAACTGGCAGCAGTTTCACACAACACAACAATATTCCCTCAGCAACAGGAAATGTGACATGTTATGTAGATTCAAATTATACAAGGCATTTTAAACGTTGAATACACTTCATTGCTGCATTTCTTGCTCTGCAGTAAAATTCATGCAACAACAGGAGGATCAAATTAAGATTTGCATCTGTAACAGAAATCCCAAGGAACCTTGTCGGTGACAGAAGCTATGACTGTGTACACTGGCCTAGGTGTGTCCTGACTTCAGCTTGGCTGTGCGGCCAGTGGCGCAATGGATAACGTGTCTGATAACAGGTCAGAAGATTGAATATTTGACTCCTGTTTGGCTCAAAACTAGATTTATTTGACCAAAATCAAGCTGGGAAAAATACTGTATACTTTTCATTGTGTCTGGCAGTTCTCGATTCAAACACATTTTAGACTGATTTTATATGGGACTTTTCTCCAACATCGCTGAGAAAAAGATGGAGCTTGTAATTACAACAAGCATCATTTCAACGTTTATGGATTTGTCTGTGATGTTTTTTTAAAGTAACTGTCTTCCCATATGGTCTGGCTTTTAGGATTTCTGGTTTTCGCCCGGGTTGAACTCCCAGTATGGGAAAGAACATCTTGTCATTTGGGATGCACTTGTGTAAGAACAGATACCACATTTTAACTGGCAGCAGAATCACACAACACAACAATATTCCCTCAGCAACAGCAAATGTGACATGTTTTGTAGATTCATAATTTACAAGACTTTTTAAACATTGAATACACTTCAAGTTTGCATTTCTTGCTCTTCAGTAAAATTCATGCAACAACAGGAGGATCAAATTAAGATATGCATCTGAAACAGAAAACCAAGGAACCTTGTTGTTGACAGACACAATGACTGTGTACACTGGTCTAGCTGTGACCTGACTTCAGCTTAGACGTGGGGCCAGTGGCGCAATGGATAACGTGTCTGACTACGGATCAGAAGATTCTAGGTTCGACTCCTGGCTGACTCGATATTTAATTGATTGAAATCAAGCCGGGATTGATACTGTATACTTTTCAGTGCTTCTGGCTGTTCTCACTTCAAACTCATTTTAGACTGATTTCATCTGGACATTCCCCAACATCTCAGAGAAAAAAAGATGTAGCTTTTAATCCAAAAGGCATAATGTCAACATTTAAAGATTTGTCTGTGATGTGTATTTTAAGTATGTGTCTTCCCATATGGTCTAGCGGTTAGGATTCCTGGTTTTCACCCAGGTGGCCCGGGTTCAACTCCCGGTATGGGAAAGAATATCTTGTTGTTTGGGATGCACTTGTGTAACAACAGACACTGCATTTTAACTGGCAGCAGTTTCACACAACACAACAATATTCCCTCAGCAACAGGAAATGTGACATGTTATGTAGATTCAAATTATACAAGGCATTTTAAACGTTGAATACACTTCATTGCTGCATTTCTTGCTCTGCAGTAAAATTCATGCAACAACAGGAGGATCAAATTAAGATTTGCATCTGTAACAGAAATCCCAAGGAACCTTGTCGGTGACAGAAGCTATGACTGTGTACACTGGCCTAGGTGTGTCCTGACTTCAGCTTGGCTGTGCGGCCAGTGGCGCAATGGATAACGTGTCTGATAACAGGTCAGAAGATTGAATATTTGACTCCTGTTTGGCTCAAAACTAGATTTATTTGACCAAAATCAAGCTGGGAAAAATACTGTATACTTTTCATTGTGTCTGGCAGTTCTCGATTCAAACACATTTTAGACTGATTTTATATGGGACTTTTCTCCAACATCGCTGAGAAAAAGATGGAGCTTGTAATTACAACAAGCATCATTTCAACGTTTATGGATTTGTCTGTGATGTTTTTTTAAAGTAATTGTCTTCCCATATGGTCTGGCTTTTAGGATTTCTGGTTTTCGCCCGGGTTGAACTCCCAGTATGGGAAAGAACATCTTGTCATTTGGGATGCACTTGTGTAAGAACAGATACCACATTTTAACTGGCAGCAGAATCACACAACACAACAATATTCCCTCAGCAACAGCAAATGTGACATGTTTTGTAGATTCATAATTTACAAGACTTTTTAAACATTGAATACACTTCAAGTTTGCATTTCTTGCTCTTCAGTAAAATTCATGCAACAACAGGAGGATCAAATTAAGATATGCATCTGAAACAGAAAACCAAGGAACCTTGTTGTTGACAGACACAATGACTGTGTACACTGGTCTAGCTGTGACCTGACTTCAGCTTAGACGTGGGGCCAGTGGCGCAATGGATAACGTGTCTGACTACGGATCAGAAGATTCTAGGTTCGACTCCTGGCTGGCTCGATACTTAATTTAATTGATTGAAATCAAGCCGGGATTGATACTGTATACTTTTCAGTGCTTCTGGCAGTTCTCGATTCAAACACATTTTAGACTGATTTTATATGGGACTTTTCTCCAACATCGCTGAGAAAAAGATGGAGCTTGTAATTACAACAAGCATCATTTCAACGTTTATGGATTTGTCTGTGATGTTTTTTTAAAGTAACTGTCTTCCCATATGGTCTGGCTTTTAGGATTTCTGGTTTTCGCCCGGGTTGAACTCCCTGTATGGGAAAGAACATCTTGTCATTTGGGATGCACTTGTGTAAGAACAGATACCACATTTTAACTGGCAGCAGAATCACACAACACAACAATATTCCCTCAGCAACAGCAAATGTGACATGTTTTGTAGATTCATAATTTACAAGACTTTTTAAACATTGAATACACTTCAAGTTTGCATTTCTTGCTCTTCAGTAAAATTCATGCAACAACAGGAGGATCAAATTAAGATATGCATCTGAAACAGAAAACCAAGGAACCTTGTTGTTGACAGACACAATGACTGTGTACACTGGTCTAGCTGTGACCTGACTTCAGCTTAGACGTGGGGCCAGTGGCGCAATGGATAACGTGTCTGACTACGGATCAGAAGATTCTAGGTTCGACTCCTGGCTGACTCGATATTTAATTGATTGAAATCAAGCCGGGATTGATACTGTATACTTTTCAGTGCTTCTGGCTGTTCTCACTTCAAACTCATTTTAGACTGATTTCATCTGGACATTCCCCAACATCTCAGAGAAAAAAAGATGTAGCTTTTAATCCAAAAGGCATAATGTCAACATTTAAAGATTTGTCTGTGATGTGTATTTTAAGTATGTGTCTTCCCATATGGTCTAGCGGTTAGGATTCCTGGTTTTCACCCAGGTGGCCCGGGTTCAACTCCCGGTATGGGAAAGAATATCTTGTTGTTTGGGATGCACTTGTGTAACAACAGATACTGCATTTTAACTGGCAGCAGTTTCACACAACACAACAATATTCCCTCAGCAACAGGAAATGTGACATGTTATGTAGATTCAAATTATACAAGTCATTTTAAACGTTGAATACACTTCATTGCTGCATTTCTTGCTCTGCAGTAAAATTCATGCAACAACAGGAGGATCAAATTAAGATTTGCATCTGTAACAGAAATCCCAAGGAACCTTGTCGGTGACAGAAGCTATGACTGTGTACACTGGCCTAGGTGTGTCCTGACTTCAGCTTGGCTGTGCGGCCAGTGGCGCAATGGATAACGTGTCTGATAGCAGGTCAGAAGATTGAATATTTGACTCCTGTTTGGCTCAAAACTAGATTTATTTGACCAAAATCAAGCTGGGAAAAATACTGTATACTTCTCATTGTGTCTGGCAGTTCTCGATTCAAACACATTTTAGACTGATTTTATATGGGACTTTTCTCCAACATCGCTGAGAAAAAGATGGAGCTTGTAATTACAACAAGCATCATTTCAACGTTTATGGATTTGTCTGTGATGTTTTTTTAAAGTAATTGTCTTCCCATATGGTCTGGCTTTTAGGATTTCTGGTTTTCGCCCGGGTTGAACTCCCAGTATGGGAAAGAACATCTTGTCATTTGGGATGCACTTGTGTAAGAACAGATACCACATTTTAACTGGCAGCAGAATCACACAACACAACAATATTCCCTCAGCAACAGCAAATGTGACATGTTTTGTAGATTCATAATTTACAAGACTTTTTAAACATTGAATACACTTCAAGTTTGCATTTCTTGCTCTTCAGTAAAATTCATGCAACAACAGGAGGATCAAATTAAGATATGCATCTGAAACAGAAAACCAAGGAACCTTGTTGTTGACAGACACAATGACTGTGTACACTGGTCTAGCTGTGACCTGACTTCAGCTTAGACGTGGGGCCAGTGGCGCAATGGATAACGTGTCTGACTACGGATCAGAAGATTCTAGGTTCGACTCCTGGCTGGCTCGATACTTAATTTAATTGATTGAAATCAAGCCGGGATTGATACTGTATACTTTTCAGTGCTTCTGGCAGTTCTCGATTCAAACACATTTTAGACTGATTTTATATGGGACTTTTCTCCAACATCGCTGAGAAAAAGATGGAGCTTGTAATTACAACAAGCATCATTTCAACGTTTATGGATTTGTCTGTGATGTTTTTTTAAAGTAATTGTCTTCCCATATGGTCTGGCTTTTAGGATTTCTGGTTTTCGCCCGGGTTGAACTCCCAGTATGGGAAAGAACATCTTGTCATTTGGGATGCACTTGTGTAAGAACAGATACCACATTTTAACTGGCAGCAGAATCACACAACACAACAATATTCCCTCAGCAACAGCAAATGTGACATGTTTTGTAGATTCATAATTTACAAGACTTTTTAAACATTGAATACACTTCAAGTTTGCATTTCTTGCTCTTCAGTAAAATTCATGCAACAACAGGAGGATCAAATTAAGATATGCATCTGAAACAGAAAACCAAGGAACCTTGTTGTTGACAGACACAATGACTGTGTACACTGGTCTAGCTGTGACCTGACTTCAGCTTAGACGTGGGGCCAGTGGCGCAATGGATAACGTGTCTGACTACGGATCAGAAGATTCTAGGTTCGACTCCTGGCTGACTCGATATTTAATTGATTGAAACCAAGCCGGGATTGATACTGTATACTTTTCAGTGCTTCTGGCTGTTCTCACTTCAAACTCATTTTAGACTGATTTCATCTGGACATTCCCCAACATCTCAGAGAAAAAAAGATGTAGCTTTTAATCCAAAAGGCATAATGTCAACATTTAAAGATTTGTCTGTGATGTGTATTTTAAGTATGTGTCTTCCCATATGGTCTAGCGGTTAGGATTCCTGGTTTTCACCCAGGTGTCCCGGGTTCAACTCCCGGTATGGGAAAGAATATCTTGTTGTTTGGGATGCACTTGTGTAACAACAGATACTGCATTTTAACTGGCAGCAGTTTCACACAACACAACAATATTCCCTCAGCAACAGGAAATGTGACATGTTATGTAGATTCAAATTATACAAGGCATTTTAAACGTTGAATACACTTCATTGCTGCATTTCTTGCTCTGCAGTAAAATTCATGCAACAACAGGAGGATCAAATTAAGATTTGCATCTGTAACAGAAATCCCAAGGAACCTTGTCGGTGACAGAAGCTATGACTGTGTACACTGGCCTAGGTGTGTCCTGACTTCAGCTTGGCTGTGCGGCCAGTGGCGCAATGGATAACGTGTCTGATAACAGGTCAGAAGATTGAATATTTGACTCCTGTTTGGCTCAAAACTAGATTTATTTGACCAAAATCAAGCTGGGAAAAATACTGTATACTTTTCATTGTGTCTGGCAGTTCTCGATTCAAACACATTTTAGACTGATTTTATATGGGACTTTTCTCCAACATCGCTGAGAAAAAGATGGAGCTTGTAATTACAACAAGCATCATTTCAACGTTTATGGATTTGTCTGTGATGTTTTTTTAAAGTAATTGTCTTCCCATATGGTCTGGCTTTTAGGATTTCTGGTTTTCGCCCGGGTTGAACTCCCAGTATGGGAAAGAACATCTTGTCATTTGGGATGCACTTGTGTAAGAACAGATACCACATTTTAACTGGCAGCAGAATCACACAACACAACAATATTCCCTCAGCAACAGCAAATGTGACATGTTTTGTAGATTCATAATTTACAAGACTTTTTAAACATTGAATACACTTCAAGTTTGCATTTCTTGCTCTTCAGTAAAATTCATGCAACAACAGGAGGATCAAATTAAGATATGCATCTGAAACAGAAAACCAAGGAACCTTGTTGTTGACAGACACAATGACTGTGTACACTGGTCTAGCTGTGACCTGACTTCAGCTTAGACGTGGGGCCAGTGGCGCAATGGATAACGTGTCTGACTACGGATCAGAAGATTCTAGGTTCGACTCCTGGCTGACTCGATATTTAATTGATTGAAACCAAGCCGGGATTGATACTGTATACTTTTCAGTGCTTCTGGCTGTTCTCACTTCAAACTCATTTTAGACTGATTTCATCTGGACATTCCCCAACATCTCAGAGAAAAAAAGATGTAGCTTTTAATCCAAAAGGCATAATGTCAACATTTAAAGATTTGTCTGTGATGTGTATTTTAAGTATGTGTCTTCCCATATGGTCTAGCGGTTAGGATTCCTGGTTTTCACCCAGGTGTCCCGGGTTCAACTCCCGGTATGGGAAAGAATATCTTGTTGTTTGGGATGCACTTGTGTAACAACAGATACTGCATTTTAACTGGCAGCAGTTTCACACAACACAACAATATTCCCTCAGCAACAGGAAATGTGACATGTTATGTAGATTCAAATTATACAAGGCATTTTAAACGTTGAATACACTTCATTGCTGCATTTCTTGCTCTGCAGTAAAATTCATGCAACAACAGGAGGATCAAATTAAGATTTGCATCTGTAACAGAAATCCCAAGGAACCTTGTCGGTGACAGAAGCTATGACTGTGTACACTGGCCTAGGTGTGTCCTGACTTCAGCTTGGCTGTGCGGCCAGTGGCGCAATGGATAACGTGTCTGATAACAGGTCAGAAGATTGAATATTTGACTCCTGTTTGGCTCAAAACTAGATTTATTTGACCAAAATCAAGCTGGGAAAAATACTGTATACTTTTCATTGTGTCTGGCAGTTCTCGATTCAAACACATTTTAGACTGATTTTATATGGGACTTTTCTCCAACATCGCTGAGAAAAAGATGGAGCTTGTAATTACAACAAGCATCATTTCAACGTTTATGGATTTGTCTGTGATGTTTTTTTAAAGTAATTGTCTTCCCATATGGTCTGGCTTTTAGGATTTCTGGTTTTCGCCCGGGTTGAACTCCCAGTATGGGAAAGAACATCTTGTCATTTGGGATGCACTTGTGTAAGAACAGATACCACATTTTAACTGGCAGCAGAATCACACAACACAACAATATTCCCTCAGCAACAGCAAATGTGACATGTTTTGTAGATTCATAATTTACAAGACTTTTTAAACATTGAATACACTTCAAGTTTGCATTTCTTGCTCTTCAGTAAAATTCATGCAACAACAGGAGGATCAAATTAAGATATGCATCTGAAACAGAAAACCAAGGAACCTTGTTGTTGACAGACACAATGACTGTGTACACTGGTCTAGCTGTGACCTGACTTCAGCTTAGACGTGGGGCCAGTGGCGCAATGGATAACGTGTCTGACTACGGATCAGAAGATTCTAGGTTCGACTCCTGGCTGGCTCGATACTTAATTTAATTGATTGAAATCAAGCCGGGATTGATACTGTATACTTTTCAGTGCTTCTGGCTGTTCTCACTTCAAACTCATTTTAGACTGATTTCATCTGGACATTCCCCAACATCTCAGAGAAAAAAAGATGTAGCTTTTAATCCAAAAGGCATAATGTCAACATTTAAAGATTTGTCTGTGATGTGTATTTTAAGTATGTGTCTTCCCATATGGTCTAGCGGTTAGGATTCCTGGTTTTCACCCAGGTGGCCTGGGTTCAACTCCCGGTATGTGAAAGAATATCTTGTTGTTTGGGATGCACTTGTGTAACAACAGATACTGCATTTTAACTGGCAGCAGTTTCACACAACACAACAATATTCCCTCAGCAACAGGAAATGTGACATGTTATGTAGATTCAAATTATACGAGGCATTTTAAACGTTGAATACACTTCATTGCTGCATTTCTTGCTCTGCAGTAAAATTCATGCAACAACAGGAGGATCAAATTAAGATTTGCATCTGTAACAGAAATCCCAAGGAACCTTGTCGGTGACAGAAGCTATGACTGTGTACACTGGCCTAGGTGTGTCCTGACTTCAGCTTGGCTGTGCGGCCAGTGGCGCAATGGATAACGTGTCTGATAACAGGTCAGAAGATTGAATATTTGACTCCTGTTTGGCTCAAAACTAGATTTATTTGACCAAAATCAAGCTGGGAAAAATACTGTATACTTTTCATTGTGTCTGGCAGTTCTCGATTCAAACACATTTTAGACTGATTTTATATGGGACTTTTCTCCAACATCGCTGAGAAAAAGATGGAGCTTGTAATTACAACAAGCATCATTTCAACGTTTATGGATTTGTCTGCGATGTTTTTTTAAAGTAACTGTCTTCCCATATGGTCTGGCTTTTAGGATTTCTGGTTTTCGCCCGGGTTGAACTCCCAGTATGGGAAAGAACATCTTGTCATTTGGGATGCACTTGTGTAAGAACAGATACCACATTTTAACTGGCAGCAGAATCACACAACACAACAATATTCCCTCAGCAACAGCAAATGTGACATGTTTTGTAGATTCATAATTTACAAGACTTTTTAAACATTGAATACACTTCAAGTTTGCATTTCTTGCTCTTCAGTAAAATTCATGCAACAACAGGAGGATCAAATTAAGATATGCATCTGAAACAGAAAACCAAGGAACCTTGTTGTTGACAGACACAATGACTGTGTACACTGGTCTAGCTGTGTCCTGACTTCAGCTTAGACGTGGGGCCAGTGGCGCAATGGATAACGTGTCTGACTACGGATCAGAAGATTCTAGGTTCGACTCCTGGCTGGCTCGATACTTAATTTAATTTATTGAAATCAAGCCGGGATTGATACTGTATACTTTTCAGTGCTTCTGGCTGTTCTCACTTCAAACTCATTTTAGACTGATTTCATCTGGACATTCCCCAACATCTCAGAGAAAAAAAGATGTAGCTTTTAATCCAAAAGGCATAATGTCAACATTTAAAGATTTGTCTGTGATGTGTATTTTAAGTATGTGTCTTCCCATATGGTCTAGCGGTTAGGATTCCTGGTTTTCACCCAGGTGGCCCGGGTTCAACTCCCGGTATGGGAAAGAATATCTTGTTGTTTGGGATGCACTTGTGTAACAACAGATACTGCATTTTAACTGGCAGCAGTTTCACACAACACAACAATATTCCCTCAGCAACAGGAAATGTGACATGTTTTGTAGATTCAAATTATACAAGGCATTTTAAACGTTGAATACACTTCATTGCTGCATTTCTTGCTCTGCAGTAAAATTCATGCAACAACAGGAGGATCAAATTAAGATTTGCATCTGTAACAGAAATCCCAAGGAACCTTGTCGGTGACAGAAGCTATGACTGTGTACACTGGTCTAGCTGTGACCTGACTTCAGCTTAGACGTGGGGCCAGTGGCGCAATGGATAACGTGTCTGACTACGGATCAGAAGATTCTAGGTTCGACTCCTGGCTGGCTCGATACTTAATTTAATTTATTGAAATCAAGCCGGGATTGATACTGTATACTTTTCAGTGCTTCTGGCTGTTCTCACTTCAAACTCATTTTAGACTGATTTCATCTGGACATTCCCCAACATCTCAGAGAAAAAAAGATGTAGCTTTTAATCCAACAGGCATAATGTCAACATTTAAAGATTTGTCTGTGATGTGTATTTTAAGTATGTGTCTTCCCATATGGTCTAGCGGTTAGGATTCCTGGTTTTCACCCAGGTGGCCCGGGTTCAACTCCCGGTATGGGAAAGAATATCTTGTCGTTTGGGATGCACTTGTGTAACAACAGATATTGCATTTTAACTGGCAGCAGTTTCACACAACACAACAATATTCCCTCAGCAACAGGAAATGTGACATGTTATGTCGATTCAAATTATACAAGGCATTTTAAACGTTGAATACACTTCATTGCTGCATTTCTTGCTCTGCAGTAAAATTCATGCAACAACAGGAGGATCAAATTAAGATTTGCATCTGTAACAGAAATCCCAAGGAACCTTGTCGGTGACAGAAGCTATGACTGTGTACACTGGCCTAGGTGTGTCCTGACTTCAGCTTGGCTGTGCGGCCAGTGGCGCAATGGATAACGTGTCTGATAACAGGTCAGAAGATTGAATATTTGACTCCTGTTTGGCTCAAAACTAGATTTATTTGACCAAAATCAAGCTGGGAAAAATACTGTATACTTTTCATTGGGTCTGGCAGTTCTCGATTCAAACACATTTTAGACTGATTTTATATGGGACTTTTCTCCAACATCGCTGAGAAAAAGATGGAGCTTGTAATTACAACAAGCATCATTTCAACGTTTATGGATTTGTCTGTGATGTTTTTTTAAAGTAACTGTCTTCCCATATGGTCTGGCTTTTAGGATTCCTGGTTTTCGCCCGGGTTGAACTCCCAGTATGGGAAAGAACATCTTGTCATTTGGGATGCACTTGTGTAAGAACAGATACCACATTTTAACTGGCAGCAGAATCACACAACACAACAATATTCCCTCAGCAACAGCAAATGTGACATGTTTTGTAGATTCATAATTTACAAGACTTTTTAAACATTGAATACACTTCAAGTTTGCATTTCTTGCTCTTCAGTAAAATTCATGCAACAACAGGAGGATCAAATTAAGATATGCATCTGAAACAGAAAACCAAGGAACCTTGTTGTTGACAGACACAATGACTGTGTACACTGGTCTAGCTGTGACTTGACTTCAGCTTAGACGTGGGGCCAGTGGCGCAATGGATAACGTGTCTGACTACGGATCAGAAGATTCTAGTTTCGACTCCTGGCTGGCTCGATACTTAATTTAATTTATTGAAATCAAGCCGGGATTGATACTGTATACTTTTCAGTGCTTCTGGCTGTTCTCACTTCAAACTCATTTTAGACTGATTTCATCTGGACATTCCCCAACATCTCAGAGAAAAAAAGATGTAGCTTTTAATCCAAAAGGCATAATGTCAACATTTAAAGATTTGTCTGTGATGTGTATTTTAAGTATGTGTCTTCCCATATGGTCTAGCGGTTAGGATTCCTGGTTTTCACCCAGGTGGCCCGGGTTCAACTCCCGGTATGGGAAAGAATATCTTGTTGTTTGGGATGCACTTGTGTAACAACAGATACTGCATTTTAACTGGCAGCAGTTTCACACAACACAACAATATTCCCTCAGCAACAGGAAATGTGACATGTTATGTAGATTCAAATTATACAAGGCATTTTAAACGTTGAATACACTTCATTGCTGCATTTCTTGCTCTGCAGTAAAATTCATGCAACAACAGGAGGATCAAATTAAGATTTGCATCTGTAACAGAAATCCCAAGGAACCTTGTCGGTGACAGAAGCTATGACTGTGTACACTGGCCTAGGTGTGTCCTGACTTCAGCTTGGCTGTGCGGCCAGTGGCGCAATGGATAACGTGTCTGATAACAGGTCAGAAGATTGAATATTTGACTCCTGTTTGGCTCAAAACTAGATTTATTTGACCAAAATCAAGCTGGGAAAAATACTGTGTACTTTTCATTGTGTCTGGCAGTTCTCGATTCAAACACATTTTAGACTGATTTTATATGGGACTTTTCTCCAACATCTCTGAGAAAAAAGATGGAGCTTGTAATACAACAAGCATAATTTCAACGTTTATGGATTTGTCTGTGATGTTTTTTTAAGTAACTGTCTTCCCATATGGTCTGGCTTTTAGGATTCCTGGTTTTCGCCCGGGTTGAACTCCCAGTATGGGAAAGAACATCTTGTCATTTGGGATGCACTTGTGTAAGAACAGATACCACATTTTAACTGGCAGCAGAATCACACAACACAACAATATTCCCTCAGCAACAGCAAATGTGACATGTTTTGTAGATTCATAATTTACAAGACTTTTTAAACATTGAATACACTTCAAGTTTGCATTTCTTGCTCTTCAGTAAAATTCATGCAACAACAGGAGGATCAAATTAAGATATGCATCTGAAACAGAAAACCATGGAACCTTGTTGTTGACAGACACAATGACTGTGTACACTGGTCTAGCTGTGACCTGACTTCAGCTTAGACGTGGGGCCAGTGGCGCAATGGATAACGTGTCTGACTACGGATCAGAAGATTCTAGGTTCGACTCCTGGCTGGCTCAATACTTAATTTAATTTATTGAAATCAAAGCCGGGATTGATACTGTATACTTTTCAGTGCTTCTGGCTGTTCTCACTTCAAACTCATTTTAGACTGATTTTATATGGGACTTTTCTCCAACATCTCTGAGAAAAAAGATGGAGCTTGTAATACAACAAGCATAATTTCAACGTTTATGGATTTGTCTGTGATGTTTTTTTAAGTAACTGTCTTCCCATATGGTCTGGCTTTTAGGATTCTGGTTTTCGCCCGGGTTGAACTCCCAGTATGGGAAAGAACATCTTGTCATTTGGGATGCACTTGTGTAAGAACAGATACCACATTTTAACTGGCAGCAGAATCACACAACACAACAATATTCCCTCAGCAACAGCAAATGTGACATGTTTTGTAGATTCATAATTTACAAGACTTTTTAAACATTGAATACACTTCAAGTTTGCATTTCTTGCTCTTCAGTAAAATTCATGCAACAACAGGAGGATCAAATTAAGATATGCATCTGAAACAGAAAACCATGGAACCTTGTTGTTGACAGACACAATGACTGTGTACACTGGTCTAGCTGTGACCTGACTTCAGCTTAGACGTGGGGCCAGTGGCGCAATGGATAACGTGTCTGACTACGGATCAGAAGATTCTAGGTTCGACTCCTGGCTGGCTCAATACTTAATTTAATTTATTGAAATCAAGCCGGGATTGATACTGTATACTTTTCAGTGCTTCTGGCTGTTCTCACTTCAAACTCATTTTAGACTGATTTCATCTGGACATTCCCCAACATCTCAGAGAAAAAAAGATGTAGCTTTTAATCCAACAGGCATAATGTCAACATTTAAAGATTTGCCTGTGATGTGTATTTTAAGTATGTGTCTTCCCATATGGTCTAGCGGTTAGGATTCCTGGTTTTCACCCAGGTGTCCCGGGTTCAACTCCCGGTATGGGAAAGAATATCTTGTCGTTTGGGATGCACTTGTGTAACAACAGATATTGCATTTTAACTGGCAGCAGTTTCACACAACACAACAATATTCCCTCAGCAACAGGAAATGTGACATGTTATGTAGATTCAAATTATACAAGGCATTTTAAAACGTTGAATACACTTCATTGCTGCATTTCTTGCTCTGCAGTAAAATTCATGCACAGGAGATCAAATTAAGATTTGCATCTGTAACAGAAATCCCAAGGAACCTTGTCGGTGACAGAAGCTATGACTGTGTACACTTGGCCTAGGTGTGTCCTGACTTCAGCTTGGCTGTGCGGCCAGTGGCGCAATGGATAACGTGTCTGATAACAGGTCAGAAGATTGAATATTTGACTCCTGTTTGGCTCAAAACTAGATTTATTTGACCAAAATCAAGCTGGGAAAAATACTGTATACTTTTCATTGTGTCTGGCAGTTCTCGATTCAAACACATTTTAGACTGATTTTATATGGGACTTTTCTCCAACATCGCTGAGAAAAAGATGGAGCTTGTAATTACAACAAGCATCATTTCAACGTTTATGGATTTGTCTGTGATGTTTTTTTAAAGTAACTGTCTTCCCATATGGTCTGGCTTTTAGGATTCCTGGTTTTCGCCCGGGTTCAACTCCCGGTATGGGAAAGAATTTCTTGTCGTTTGGGATGCACTTGTGTAAAGACAGATACTGCATTTTAACTGGCAGCAGTTTCACACAACACAACAATATTCCCTCAGCAACAGGAAATGTGACATGTTATGTAGATTCAAATTATACAAGGCTTTTTAAACGTTGAATACACTTCATTGCTGCATTTCTTGCTCTGCAGTAAAATTCATGCAACAACAGGAGGATCAAATTAAGATTTGCATCTGTAACAGAAATCCCAAGGAACCTTGTCGGTGACAGAAGCTATGACTGTGTACACTGGCCTAGGTGTGTCCTGACTTCAGCTTGACTGTGCGGCCAGTGGCGCAATGGATAACGTGTCTGATAACAGGTCAGAAGATTGAATATTTGACTCCTGTTTGGCTCAAAACTAGATTTATTTGACCAAAATCAAGCTGGGAAAAATACTGTATACTTTTCATTGTGTCTGGCAGTTCTCGATTCAAACACATTTTAGACTGATTTCATCTGGACATTCCCCAACATCTCAGAGAAAAAAAGATGTAGCTTTTAATCCAACAGGCATAATGTCAACATTTAAAGATTTGTCTGTGATGTGTATTTTAAGTATGTGTCTTCCCATATGGTCTAGTGGTTAGGTCCTGGTTTTCACCCAGGTGGCCCGGGTTCAACTCCCGGTATGGGAAAGAATTTCTTGTCGTTTGGGATGCACTTGTGTAAAGACAGATACTGCATTTTAACTGGCAGCAGTTTCACACAACACAACAATATTCCCTCAGCAACAGGAAATGTGACATGTTATGTAGATTCAAATTATACAAGGCTTTTTAAACGTTGAATACACTTCATTGCTGCATTTCTTGCTCTGCAGTAAAATTCATGCAACAACAGGAGGATCAAATTAAGATTTGCATCTGTAACAGAAATCCCAAGGAACCTTGTCGGTGACAGAAGCTATGACTGTGTACACTGGCCTAGGTGTGTCCTGACTTCAGCTTGACTGTGCGGCCAGTGGCGCAATGGATAACGTGTCTGATAACAGGTCAGAAGATTGAATATTTGACTCCTGTTTGGCTCAAAACTAGATTTATTTGACCAAAATCAAGCTGGGAAAAATACTGTATACTTTTCATTGTGTCTGGCAGTTCTCGATTCAAACACATTTTAGACTGATTTTATATGGGACTTTTCTCCAACATCGCTGAGAAAAAGATGGAGCTTGTAATTACAACAAGCATCATTTCAACGTTTATGGATTTGTCTGTGATGTTTTTTTAAAGTAACTGTCTTCCCATATGGTCTGGCTTTTAGGATTCCTGGTTTTCGCCCGGGTTGAACTCCCAGTATGGGAAAGAACATCTTGTCATTTGGGATGCACTTGTGTAAGAACAGATACCACATTTTAACTGGCAGCAGAATCACACAACACAACAATATTCCCTCAGCAACAGCAAATGTGACATGTTTTGTAGATTCATAATTTACAAGACTTTTTAAACATTGAATACACTTCAAGTTTGCATTTCTTGCTCTTCAGTAAAATTCATGCAACAACAGGAGGATCAAATTAAGATATGCATCTGAAACAGAAAACCAAGGAACCTTGTTGTTGACAGACACAATGACTGTGTACACTAGTCTAGCTGTGACTTGACTTCAGCTTAGACGTGGGGCCAGTGGCGCAATGGATAACGTGTCTGACTACGGATCAGAAGATTCTAGTTCGACTCCTGGCTGGCTCGATACTTAATTTAATTTATTGAAATCAAGCCGGGATTGATACTGTATACTTTTCAGTGCTTCTGGCTGTTCTCACTTCAAACTCATTTTAGACTGATTTCATCTGGACATTCCCCAACATCTCAGAGAAAAAAAGATGTAGCTTTTAATCCAACAGGCATAATGTCAACATTTAAAGATTTGTCTGTGATGTGTATTTTAAGTATGTGTCTTCCCATATGGTCTAGTGGTTAGGATTCCTGGTTTTCACCCAGGTGGCCCGGGTTCAACTCCCGGTATGGGAAAGAATATCTTGTCGTTTGGGATGCACTTGTGTAACAACAGATACTGCATTTTAACTGGCAGCAGTTTCACACAACACAACAATATTCCCTCAGCAACAGGAAATGTGACATGTTATGTAGATTCAAATTATACAAGGCATTTTAAAACGTTGAATACACTTCATGGCTGCATTTCTTGCTCTGCAGTAAAATTCATGCAACAACAGGAGGATCAAATTAAGATTTGCATCTGTAACAGAAATCCCAAGGAACCTTGTCGGTGACAGAAGCTATGACTGTGTACACTGGCCTAGGTGTGTCCTGACTTCAGCTTGGACTGTGCGGCCAGTGGCGCAATGGATAACGTGTCTGATAACAGGTCAGAAGATTGAATATTTGACTCCTGTTTGGCTCAAAACTAGATTTATTTGACCAAAATCAAGCTGGGAAAAATACTGTATACTTTTCA
>NW_023493753.1:0-27500 GCF_013265735.2 Oncorhynchus mykiss | reverse complement strand
AGCTATGACTGTGTACACTGGCCTAGGTGTGTCCTGACTTCAGCTTGGCTGTGCGGCCAGTGGCGCAATGGATAACGTGTCTGATAACAGGTCAGAAGATTGAATATTTGACTCCTGTTTGGCTCAAAACTAGATTTATTTGACCAAAATCAAGCTGGGAAAAATACTGTATACTTTTCATTGTGTCTGGCAGTTCTCGATTCAAACACATTTTAGACTGATTTTATATGGGACTTTTCTCCAACATCTCTGAGAAAAAAGATGGAGCTTGTAATACAACAAGCATAATTTCAACGTTTATGGATTTGTCTGTGATGTTTTTTTAAGTAACTGTCTTCCCATATGGTCTGGCTTTTAGGATTCTGGTTTTCCGCCCGGGTTGAACTCCCAGTATGGGAAAGAACATCTTGTCATTTGGGATGCACTTGTGTAAGAACAGATACCACATTTTAACTGGCAGCAGAATCACACAACACAACAATATTCCCTCAGCAACAGCAAATGTGACATGTTTTGTAGATTCATAATTTACAAGACTTTTTAAACATTGAATACACTTCAAGTTTGCATTTCTTGCTCTTCAGTAAAATTCATGCAACAACAGGAGGATCAAATTAAGATATGCATCTGAAACAGAAAACCAAGGAACCTTGTTGTTGACAGACACAATGACTGTGTACACTAGTCTAGCTGTGACCTGACTTCAGCTTAGACGTGGGGCCAGTGGCGCAATGGATAACGTGTCTGACTACGGATCAGAAGATTCTAGGTTCGACTCCTGGCTGGCTCTATACTTAATTTAATTGATTGAAATCAAGCCGGCATTGATACTGTATACTCTTTCAGTGCTTCTGGCTGTTCTCACTTCAAACTCATTTTAGACTGATTTCATCTGGACATTCCCCAACATCTCAGAGAAAAAAAGATGTAGCTTTTAATCCAAAAGGCATAATGTCAACATTTAAAGATTTGTCTGTGATGTGTATTTAGTATTTTAAGTATGTGTCTTCCCATATGGTCTAGCGGTTAGGATTCCTGGTTTTCACCCAGGTGGCCTGGGTTCAACTCCCGGTATGGGAAAGAATATCTTGTTGTTTGGGATGCACTTGTGTAACAACAGATACTGCATTTTAACTGGCAGCAGTTTCACACAACACAACAATATTCCCTCAGCAACAGGAAATGTGACATGTTATGTAGATTCAAATTATACAAGGCATTTTAAACGTTGAATACACTTCATTGCTGCATTTCTTGCTCTGCAGTAAAATTCATGCAACAACAGGAGGATCAAATTAAGATTTGCATCTGTAACAGAAATCCCAAGGAACCTTGTCGGTGACAGAAGCTATGACTGTGTACACTGGCCTAGGTGTGTCCTGACTTCAGCTTGGCTGTGCGGCCAGTGGCGCAATGGATAACGTGTCTGATAACAGGTCAGAAGATTGAATATTTGACTCCTGTTTGGCTCAAAACTAGATTTATTTGACCAAAATCAAGCTGGGAAAAATACTGTATACTTTTCATTGTGTCTGGCAGTTCTCGATTCAAACACATTTTAGACTGATTTTATATGGGACTTTTCTCCAACATCGCTGAGAAAAAGATGGAGCTTGTAATTACAACAAGCATCATTTCAACGTTTATGGATTTGTCTGTGATGTTTTTTTAAAGTAACTGTCTTCCCATATGGTCTGGCTTTTAGGATTTCTGGTTTTCGCCCGGGTTGAACTCCCAGTATGGGAAAGAACATCTTGTCATTTGGGATGCACTTGTGTAAGAACAGATACCACATTTTAACTGGCAGCAGAATCACACAACACAACAATATTCCCTCAGCAACAGCAAATGTGACATGTTTTGTAGATTCATAATTTACAAGACTTTTTAAACATTGAATACACTTCAAGTTTGCATTTCTTGCTCTTCAGTAAAATTCATGCAACAACAGGAGGATCAAATTAAGATATGCATCTGAAACAGAAAACCAAGGAACCTTGTTGTTGACAGACACAATGACTGTGTACACTGGTCTAGCTGTGACCTGACTTCAGCTTAGACGTGGGGCCAGTGGCGCAATGGATAACGTGTCTGACTACGGATCAGAAGATTCTAGGTTCAACTCCTGGCTGGCTTCGATACTTAATTTAATTTATTGAAATCAAGCCGGGATTGATACTGTATACTTTTCAGTGCTTCTGGCTGTTCTCACTTCAAACTCATTTTAGACTGATTTCATCTGGACATTCCCAACATCTCAGAGAAAAAAAGATGTAGCTTTTAATCCAAAAGGCATAATGTCAACATTTAAAGATTTGTCTGTGATGTGTATTTTAAGTATGTGTCTTCCCATATGGTCTAGCGGTTAGGATTCCTGGTTTTCACCCAGGTGGCCCGGGTTCAACTCCCGGTATGGAAAGAATATCTTGTTGTTTGGGATGCACTTGTGTAACAACAGATACTGCATTTTAACTGGCAGCAGTTTCACACAACACAACAATATTCCCTCAGCAACAGGAAATGTGACATGTTATGTAGATTCAAATTATACAAGGCATTTTAAACGTTGAATACACTTCATTGCTGCATTTCTTGCTCTGCAGTAAAATTCATGCAACAACAGGAGGATCAAATTAAGATTTGCATCTGTAACAGAAATCCCAAGGAACCTTGTCGGTGACAGAAGCTATGACTGTGTACACTGGCCTAGGTGTGTCCTGACTTCAGCTTGGCTGTGCGGCCAGTGGCGCAATGGATAACGTGTCTGATAACAGGTCAGAAGATTGAATATTTGACTCCTGTTTGGCTCAAAACTAGATTTATTTGACCAAAATCAAGCTGGGAAAAAATACTGTATACTTTTCATTGTGTCTGGCAGTTCTCGATTCAAACACATTTTAGACTGATTTTATATGGGACTTTTCTCCAACATCGCTGAGAAAAAGATGGAGCTTGTAATTACAACAAGCATCATTTCAACGTTTATGGATTTGTCTGTGATGTTTTTTTAAAGTAACTGTCTTCCCATATGGTCTGGCTTTTAGGATTTCTGGTTTTCGCCCGGGTTGAACTCCCTGTATGGGAAAGAACATCTTGTCATTTGGGATGCACTTGTGTAAGAACAGATACCACATTTTAACTGGCAGCAGAATCACACAACACAACAATATTCCCTCAGCAACAGCAAATGTGACATGTTTTGTAGATTCATAATTTACAAGACTTTTTAAACATTGAATACACTTCAAGTTTGCATTTCTTGCTCTTCAGTAAAATTCATGCAACAACAGGAGGATCAAATTAAGATATGCATCTGAAACAGAAAACCAAGGAACCTTGTTGTTGACAGACACAATGACTGTGTACACTGGTCTAGCTGTGACCTGACTTCAGCTTAGAAGTGGGGCCAGTGGCGCAATGGATAACGTGTCTGACTACGGATCAGAAGATTCTAGGTTCGACTCCTGGCTGGCTTGATACTTAATTTAATTTATTGAAATCAAGCCGGGATTGATACTGTATACTTTTCAGTGCTTCTGGCTGTTCTCACTTCAAACTCATTTTAGACTGATTTCATCTGGACATTCCCAACATCTCAGAGAAAAAAAGATGTAGCTTTTAATCCAAAAGGCATAATGTCAACATTTAAAGATTTGTCTGTGATGTGTATTTTAAGTATGTGTCTTCCCATATGGTCTAGCGGTTAGGATTCCTGGTTTTCACCCAGGTGGCCCGGGTTCAACTCCCGGTATGGGAAAGAATATCTTGTTGTTTGGGATGCACTTGTGTAACAACAGATACTGCATTTTAACTGGCAGCAGTTTCACACAACACAACAATATTCCCTCAGCAACAGGAAATGTGACATGTTATGTAGATTCAAATTATACAAGGCATTTTAAACGTTGAATACACTTCATTGCTGCATTTCTTGCTCTGCAGTAAAATTCATGCAACAACAGGAGGATCAAATTAAGATTTGCATCTGTAACAGAAATCCCAAGGAACCTTGTCGGTGACAGAAGCTATGACTGTGTACACTGGCCTAGGTGTGTCCTGACTTCAGCTTGGCTGTGCGGCCAGTGGCGCAATGGATAACGTGTCTGATAACAGGTCAGAAGATTGAATATTTGACTCCTGTTTGGCTCAAAACTAGATTTATTTGACCAAAATCAAGCTGGGAAAAATACTGTATACTTTTCATTGTGTCTGGCAGTTCTCGATTCAAACACATTTTAGACTGATTTTATATGGGACTTTTCTCCAACATCGCTGAGAAAAAGATGGAGCTTGTAATTACAACAAGCATCATTTCAACGTTTATGGATTTGTCTGTGATGTTTTTTTAAGTAACTGTCTTCCCATATGGTCTGGCTTTTAGGATTTCTGGTTTTCGCCCGGGTTGAACTCCCTGTATGGGAAAGAACATCTTGTCATTTGGGATGCACTTGTGTAAGAACAGATACCACATTTTAACTGGCAGCAGAATCACACAACACAACAATATTCCCTCAGCAACAGCAAATGTGACATGTTTTGTAGATTCATAATTTACAAGACTTTTTAAACATTGAATACACTTCAAGTTTGCATTTCTTGCTCTTCAGTAAAATTCATGCAACAACAGGAGGATCAAATTAAGATATGCATCTGAAACAGAAAACCAAGGAACCTTGTTGTTGACAGACACAATGACTGTGTACACTGGTCTAGCTGTGACCTGACTTCAGCTTAGACGTGGGGCCAGTGGCGCAATGGATAACGTGTCTGACTACGGATCAGAAGATTCTAGGTTCGACTCCTGGCTGGCTCGATATTTAATTGATTGAAATCAAGCCGGGATTGATACTGTATACTTTTCAGTGCTTCTGGCTGTTCTCACTTCAAACTCATTTTTAGACTGATTTCATCTGGACATTCCCCAACATCTCAGAGAAAAAAAGATGTAGCTTTTAATCCAAACAGGCATAATGTCAACATTAAAGATTTGTCTGTGATGTGTATTTTAAGTATGTGTCTTCCCATATGGTCTAGCGGTTAGGATTCCTGGTTTTCACCCAGGTGGCCCGGGTTCAACTCCCGGTATGGGAAAGAATATTCTTGTTGTTTGGGATGCACTTGTGTAACAACAGATACTGCATTTTAACTTGCAGCAGTTTCACACAACACAACAATATTCCCTCAGCAACAGGAAATGTGACATGTTATGTAGATTCAAATTATACAAGGCATTTTAAACGTTGAATACACTTCATTGCTGCATTCTTGCTCTGCAGTAAAATTCATGCAACAACAGGAGGATCAAATTAAGATTTGCATCTGTAACAGAAATCCCAAGGAACCTTGTCGGTGACAGAAGCTATGACTGTGTACACTGGCCTAGGTGTGTCCTGACTTCAGCTTGGCTGTGCGGCCAGTGGCGCAATGGATAACGTGTCTGATAACAGGTCAGAAGATTGAATATTTGACTCCTGTTTGCTCAAAACTAGATTTATTTGACCAAAATCAAGCTGGGAAAAATACTGTATACTTTTCATTGTGTCTGGCAGTTCTCGATTCAAACACATTTTAGACTGATTTTATATGGGACTTTTCTCCAACATCGCTGAGAAAAAGATGGAGCTTGTAATTACAACAAGCATCATTTCAACGTTTATGGATTTGTCTGTGATGTTTTTTTAAAGTAACTTGTCTTCCCATATGGTCTGGCTTTTAGGATTTCTGGTTTTCGCCCGGGTTGAACTCCCAGTATGGGAAAGAACATCTTGTCATTTGGGATGCACTTGTGTAAGAACAGATACCACATTTTAACTGGCAGCAGAATCACACAACACAACAATATTCCCTCAGCAACAGCAAATGTGACATGTTTTGTAGATTCATAATTTACAAGACTTTTTAAACATTGAATACACTTCAAGTTTGCATTTCTTGCTCTTCAGTAAAATTCATGCAACAACAGGAGGATCAAATTAAGATATGCATCTGAAACAGAAAACCAAGGAACCTTGTTGTTGACAGACACAATGACTGTGTACACTGGTCTAGCTGTGACCTGACTTCAGCTTAGACGTGGGGCCAGTGGCGCAATGGATAACGTGTCTGACTACGGATCAGAAGATTCTAGGTTCGACTCCTGGCTGGTTCGATACTTAATTTAATTTATTGAAATCAAGCCCGGGATTGATACTGTATACTTTTCAGTGCTTCTGGCTGTTCTCACTTCAAACTCATTTTAGACTGATTTCATCTGGACATTCCCCAACATCTCAGAGAAAAAAAGATGTAGCTTTTAATCCAACAGGCATAATGTCAACATTTAAAGATTTGTCTGTGATGTGTATATTTAAGTATGTGTCTTCCCATATGGTCTAGCGGTTAGGATTCCTGGTTTCACCCAGGTGGCCCGGGTTCAACTCCCGGTATGGGAAAGAATATCTTGTTGTTTGGGATGCACTTGTGTAACAACAGATACTGCATTTTAACTGGCAGCAGTTTCACACAACACAACAATATTCCCTCAGCAACAGGAAATGTGACATGTTATGTAGATTCAAATTATACAAGGCATTTTAAACGTTGAATACACTTCATTGCTGCATTTCTTGCTCTGCAGTAAAATTCATGCAACAACAGGAGGATCAAATTAAGATTTGCATCTGTAACAGAAATCCCAAGGAACCTTGTCGGTGACAGAAGCTATGACTGTGTACACTGGCCTAGGTGTGTCCTGACTTCAGCTTGGCTGTGCGGCCAGTGGCGCAATGGATAACGTGTCTGATAACAGGTCAGAAGATTGAATATTTGACTCCTGTTTGGCTCAAAACTAGATTTATTTGACCAAAATCAAGCTGGAAAAATACTGTATACTTTTCATTGTGTCTGGCAGTTCTCGATTCAAACACATTTTAGACTGATTTTATATGGGACTTTTCTCCAACATCGCTGAGAAAAGATGGAGCTTGTAATTACAACAAGCATCATTTCAACGTTTATGGATTTGTCTGTGATGTTTTTTTAAAGTAACTGTCTTCCCATATGGTCTGGCTTTTAGGATTCCTGGTTTTCGCCCGGGTTGAACTCCCAGTATGGGAAAGAACATCTTGTCATTTGGGATGCACTTGTGTAAGAACAGATACCACATTTTAACTGGCAGCAGAATCACACAACACAACAATATTCCCTCAGCAACAGCAAATGTGACATGTTTTGTAGATTCATAATTTACAAGACTTTTTAAACATTGAATACACTTCAAGTTTGCATTTCTTGCTCTTCAGTAAAATTCATGCAACAACAGGAGGATCAAATTAAGATATGCATCTGAAACAGAAAACCAAGGAACCTTGTTGTTGACAGACACAATGACTGTGTACACTGGTCTAGCTGTGACTTGACTTCAGCTTAGACGTGGGGCCAGTGGCGCAATGGATAACGTGTCTGACTACGGATCAGAAGATTCTAGCTTCGACTCCTGGCTGGTTCGATACTTAATTTAATTTATTGAAATCAAGCCGGGATTGATACTGTATACTTTTCAGTGCTTCTGGCTGTTCTCACTTCAAACTCATTTTAGACTGATTTCATCTGGACATTCCCCAACATCTCAGAGAAAAAAAGATGTAGCTTTTAATCCAACAGGCATAATGTCAACATTTAAAGATTTGTCTGTGATGTGTATTTTAAGTATGTGTCTTCCCATATGGTCTAGCGGTTAGGATTCCTGGTTTTCACCCAGGTGGCCCGGGTTCAACTCCCGGTATGGGAAAGAATATCTTGTTGTTTGGGATGCACTTGTGTAACAACAGATACTGCATTTTAACTGGCAGCAGTTTCACACAACACAACAATATTCCCTCAGCAACAGGAAATGTGACATGTTATGTAGATTCAAATTATACAAGGCATTTTAAACGTTGAATACACTTCATTGCTGCATTTCTTGCTCTGCAGTAAAATTCATGCAACAACAGGAGGATCAAATTAAGATTTGCATCTGTAACAGAAATCCCAAGGAACCTTGTCGGTGACAGAAGCTATGACTGTGTACACTGGCCTAGGTGTGTCCTGACTTCAGCTTGGCTGTGCGGCCAGTGGCGCAATGGATAACGTGTCTGATAACAGGTCAGAAGATTGAATATTTGACTCCTGTTTGGCTCAAAACTAGATTTATTTGACCAAAATCAAGCTGGGAAAAATACTGTATACTTTTCATTGTGTCTGGCAGTTCTCGATTCAAACACATTTTAGACTGATTTTATATGGGACTTTTCTCCAACATCGCTGAGAAAAAGATGGAGCTTGTAATTACAACAAGCATCATTTCAACGTTTATGGATTTGTCTGTGATGTTTTTTTAAAGTAACTTGTCTTCCCATATGGTCTGGCTTTTAGGATTTCCTGGTTTTCGCCCGGGTTGAACTCCCAGTATGGGAAAGAACATCTTGTCATTTGGGATGCACTTGTGTAAGAACAGATACCACATTTTAACTGGCAGCAGAATCACACAACACAACAATATTCCCTCAGCAACAGCAAATGTGACATGTTTTGTAGATTCATAATTTACAAGACTTTTTAAACATTGAATACACTTCAAGTTTGCATTTCTTGCTCTTCAGTAAAATTCATGCAACAACAGGAGGATCAAATTAAGATATGCATCTGAAACAGAAAACCAAGGAACCTTGTTGTTGACAGACACAATGACTGTGTACACTGGTCTAGCTGTGACCTGACTTCAGCTTAGACGTGGGGCCAGTGGCGCAATGGATAACGTGTCTGACTACGGATCAGAAGATTCTAGGTTCGACTCCTGGCTGGTTCGATACTTAATTTAATTTATTGAAATCAAGCCGGGATTGATACTGTATACTTTTCAGTGCTTCTGGCTGTTCTCACTTCAAACTCATTTTAGACTGATTTCATCTGGACATTCCCCAACATCTCAGAGAAAAAAGATGTAGCTTTTAATCCAAACAGGCATAATGTCAACATTTAAAGATTTGTCTGTGATGTGTATTTTAAGTATGTGTCTTCCCATATGGTCTAGCGGTTAGGATTCCTGGTTTTCACCCAGGTGGCCCGGGTTCAACTCCCGGTATGGGAAAGAATATCTTGTTGTTTGGGATGCACTTGTGTAACAACAGATACTGCATTTTAACTGCAGCAGTTTCACACAACACAACAATATTCCCTCAGCAACAGGAAATGTGACATGTTATGTAGATTCAAATTATACAAGGCATTTTAAAACGTTGAATACACTTCATTGCTGCATTTCTTGCTCTGCAGTAAAATTCATGCAACAACAGGAGGATCAAATTAAGATTTGCATCTGTAACAGAAATCCCAAGGAACCTTGTCGGTGACAGAAGCTATGACTGTGTACACTGGCCTAGGTGTGTCCTGACTTCAGCTTGCTGTGCGGCCAGTGGCGCAATGGATAACGTGTCTGATAACAGGTCAGAAGATTGAATATTTGACTCCTGTTTGGCTCAAAACTAGATTTATTTGACCAAAATCAAGCTGGGAAAAATACTGTATACTTTTCATTGTGTCTGGCAGTTCTCGATTCAAACACATTTTAGACTGATTTTATATGGGACTTTTCTCCAACATCGACTGAGAAAAAGATGGAGCTTGTAATTACAACAAGCATCATTTCAACGTTTATGATTTGTCTGTGATGTTTTTTTAAAGTAACTGTCTTCCCATATGGTCTGGCTTTAGGATTCCTGGTTTTCGCCCGGGTTGAACTCCCAGTATGGGAAAGAACATCTTGTCATTTGGGATGCACTTGTGTAAGAACAGATACCACATTTTAACTGGCAGCAGAATCACACAACACAACAATATTCCCTCAGCAACAGCAAATGTGACATGTTTTGTAGATTCATAATTTACAAGACTTTTAAACATTGAATACACTTCAAGTTTGCATTTCTTGCTCTTCAGTAAAATTCATGCAACAACAGGAGGATCAAATTAAGATATGCATCTGGAAACAGAAAACCAAGGAACCTTGTTGTTGACAGACACAATGACTGTGTACACTGGTCTAGCTGTGACCTGACTTCAGCTTAGACGTGGGGCCAGTGGCGCAATGGATAACGTGTCTGACTACGGATCAGAAGATTCTAGGTTCGACTCCTGGCTGGCTCGATACTTAATTTAATTTATTGAAATCAAGCCCGGGATTGATACTGTATACTTTTCAGTGCTTCTGGCTGTTCTCACTTCAAACTCATTTTAGACTGATTTCATCTGGACATTCCCCAACATCTCAGAGAAAAAAAAGATGTAGCTTTTAATCCAACAGGCATAATGTCAACATTTAAAGATTTGTCTGTGATGTGTATTTTAAGTATGTGTCTTCCCATATGGTCTAGCGGTTAGGATTCCTGGTTTTCACCCAGGTGGCCCGGGTTCAACTCCCGGTATGGGAAAGAATATCTTGTTCGTTTGGGATGCACTTGTGTAACAACAGATACTGCATTTAACTGGCAGCAGTTTCACACAACACAACAATATTCCCTCAGCAACAGGAAATGTGACATGTTATGTAGATTCAAATTATACAAGGCATTTTAAACGTTGAATACACTTCATTGCTGCATTTCTTGCTCTGCAGTAAAATTCATGCAACAACAGGAGGATCAAATTAAGATTTGCATCTGTAACAGAAATCCCAAGGAACCTTGTCGGTGACAGAAGCTATGACTGTGTACACTGGCCTAGGTGTGTCCTGACTTCAGCTTGGCTGTGCGGCCAGTGGCGCAATGGATAACGTGTCTGATAACAGGTCAGAAGATTGAATATTTGACTCCTGTTTGGCTCAAACTAGATTTATTTGACCAAAATCAAGCTGGGAAAAATACTGTATACTTTTCATTGTGTCTGGCAGTTCTCGATTCAAACACATTTTAGACTGATTTTATATGGGACTTTTCTCCAACATCGCTGAGAAAAAGATGGAGCTTGTAATTACAACAAGCATCATTTCAACGTTTATGGATTTGTCTGTGATGTTTTTTTAAGTAACTGTCTTCCCATATGGTCTGGCTTTTAGGATTCCTGGTTTTCGCCCGGGTTGAACTCCCAGTATGGGAAAGAACATCTTGTCATTTGGGATGCACTTGTGTAAGAACAGATACCACATTTTAACTGGCAGCAGAATCACACAACACAACAATATTCCCTCAGCAACAGCAAATGTGACATGTTTTGTAGATTCATAATTTACAAGACTTTTTAACATTGAATACACTTCAAGTTTGCATTTCTTGCTCTTCAGTAAAATTCATGCAACAACAGGAGGATCAAATTAAGATATGCATCTGAAAACAGAAAACCAAGGAACCTTGTTGTTGACAGACACAATGACTGTGTACACTGGTCTAGCTGTGACTTGACTTCAGCTTAGACGTGGGGCCAGTGGCGCAATGGATAACGTGTCTGACTACGGATCAGAAGATTCTAGGTTCGACTCCTGGCTGGCTTCGATACTTAATTTAATTATTGAAATCAAGCCGGGATTGATACTGTATACTTTTCAGTGCTTCTGGCTGTTCTCACTTCAAACTCATTTTAGACTGATTTCATCTGGACATTCCCCAACATCTCAGAGAAAAAAAGATGTAGCTTTTAATCCAACAGGCATAATGTCAACATTTAAAGATTTGTCTGTGATGTGTATTTTAAGTATGTGTCTTCCCATATGGTCTAGCGGTTAGGATTCCTGGTTTTCACCCAGGTGGCCCGGGTTCAACTCCCGGTATGGGAAAGAATATCTTGTTGTTTGGGATGCACTTGTGTAACAACAGATACTGCATTTTAACTGGCAGCAGTTTCACACAACACAACAATATTCCCTCAGCAACAGGAAATGTGACATGTTATGTAGATTCAAATTATACAAGGCATTTTAAACGTTGAATACACTTCATTGCTGCATTTCTTGCTCTGCAGTAAAATTCATGCAACAACAGGAGGATCAAATTAAGATTTGCATCTGTAACAGAAATCCCAAGGAACCTTGTCGGTGACAGAAGCTATGACTGTGTACACTGGCCTAGGTGTGGTCCTGACTTCAGCTTGGCTGTGCGGCCAGTGGCGCAATGGATAACGTGTCTGATAAACAGGTCAGAAGATTGAATATTTGACTCCTGTTTGGCTCAAAACTAGATTTATTTGACCAAAATCAAGCTGGGAAAAATACTGTATACTTTTCATTGTGTCTGGCAGTTCTCGATTCAAACACATTTTAGACTGATTTTATATGGGACTTTTCTCCAACATCGCTGAGAAAAAGATGGAGCTTGTAATTACAACAAGCATCATTTCAACGTTTATGGATTTGTCTGTGATGTTTTTTTTAAAGTAACTGTCTTCCCATATGGTCTGGCGTTTAGGATTCCTGGTTTTCGCCCGGGTTGAACTTCCCAGTATGGGAAAGAACATCTTGTCATTTGGGATGCACTTGTGTAAGAACAGATACCACATTTTAACTGGCAGCAGAATCACACAACACAACAATATTCCCTCAGCAACAGCAAATGTGACATGTTTTGTAGATTCATAATTTACAAGACTTTTTAAAACATTGAATACACTTCAGTTTGCATTTCTTGCTCTGCAGTAAATTCATGCAACAACAGGAGGATCAAATTAAGATATGCATCTGAAACAGAAAACCAAGGAACCTTGTTGTTGACAGACACAATGACTGTGTACACTGGTCTAGCTGTGACCTGACTTCAGCTTAGACTGTGGGCCAGTGGCGCAATGGATAACGTGTCCTGACTACGGATCAGAGATTCTAGGTTCGACTCATGGCTGGCTCGATACTTAATTTAATTATTGAAATCAAGCCGGGAATTGATACTGTATACTTTTCAGTGCTTCCTGGCTGTTCTCACTTCAAACATCATTTTAGACTGATTTATATGGGACATTTCTCCAACATCTCAGAGAAAAAGATGGAGCTTGTAATTACAACAGCATCATTTCAACATTTAAAGATTTGTCTGTGATGTGTATTTTAAGTATGTGTCTTCCCATATGGTCTAGCGGTTAGGATTCCTGGTTTTCACCCAGGTGGCCCGGGTTCAACTCCCGGTATGGGAAAGAATATCTTGTCGTTTGGGATGCACTTGTGTAACAACAGATACTGCATTTTAACTGGCAGCAGTTTCACACAACACAACAATATTCCCTCAGCAACAGGAAATGTGACATGTTATGTAGATTCAAATTATACAAGGCATTTTAAACGTTGAATACACTTCATTGCTGCATTTCTTGCTCTGCAGTAAAATTCATGCAACAACAGGAGGATCAAATTAAGATTTGCATCTGTAACAGAAATCCCAAGGAACCTTGTCGGTGACAGAAGCTATGACTGTGTACACTGGCCTAGGTGTGTCCTGACTTCAGCTTGGCTGTGCGGCCAGTGGCGCAATGGATAACGTGTCTGATAACAGGTCAGAAGATTGAATATTTGACTCCTGTTTGGCTCAAACTATTAATTTATTTGACAAATCAAGCTGGGAAAATACTGTATACTTTTCATGTGCTCTGGCAGTTCTCGATTCAAACACATTTTAGACTGATTTATATGGGACTTTTCTCCAACATCGCTGAGAAAAAGATGGAGCTTGTAATTACAACAAGCATCATTTCAACGTTTATGGATTTGTCTGTGATGTTTTTTTAAGTAACTGTCTTCCCATATGGTCTGGCTTTTAGGATTTCCTGGTTTTCGCCCGGGTTGAACTCCCTGTATGGGAAAGAACATCTTGTCATTTGGGATGCACTTGTGTAAGAACAGATACCACATTTTAACTGGCAGCAGAATCACACAACACAACAATATTCCCTCAGCAACAGCAAATGTGACATGTTTTGTAGATTCATAATTTACAAGACTTTTTAAACATTGAATACACTTCAAGTTTGCATTTCTTGCTCTTCAGTAAAATTCATGCAACAACAGGAGGATCAAATTAAGATATGCATCTGAAACAGAAAACCAAGGAACCTTGTTGTTGACAGACACAATGACTGTGTACACTGGTCTAGCTGTGACCTGACTTCAGCTTAGACGTGGGGGCCCAGTGGCGCAATGGATAACGTGTCTGACTACGGATTCAGAAGATTCTAGTTCGACTCCTGGCTGGACTCGATATTTAATTGATTGAAATCAAGCCGGGATTGATACTGTAATACTTTTCAGTGCTTCTGGCTGTTCTCACTTCAAACTCATTTTAGACTGATTTCATCTGGACATTCCCCAACATCTCAGAGAAAAAAAAGATGTAGCTTTTAATCCAAAAGCATAATGTCAACATTTAAAGATTTGTCTGTGATGTGTATGTTAAGTATGTGTCTTCCCATATGGTCTAGCGGTTAGGATTCCTGGTTTTCACCCAGGTGGCCCTGGGTTCAACTCCGGTATGGGAAAGATATCTTGTTGTTTGGGATGCACTTGTGTAACAACAGATACTGCATTTTAACTGGCAGCAGTTTCACACAACACAACAATATTCCCTCAGCAACAGGAAAGGTGACATGTTATGTAGATTCAAATTATACAAGGCATTTTAAACGTTGAATACACTTCATTGCTGCATTTCTTGCTCTGCAGTAAAATTCATGCAACAACAGGAGGATCAAATTAAGATTTGCATCTGTAACAGAAATCCCAAGGAGACCTTGTCGGTGACAGAAGCTATGACTGTGTACACTGGCCTAGGTGTGTCCTGACTTCAGCTTGGCTGTGCGGCAGTGGCGCAATGGATAACGTGTCTGATAACAGGTCAGAAGATTGAATATTTGACTCCTGTTGGCTCAAACTAGATTTATTTGACCAAAATCAAGCTGGGAAAATACTGTATACTTTTCATTGTGTCTGGCAGTTCTCGATTCAACACATTTTAGACTGATTTTATATGGGACTTTTCTCCAACATCGCTGAGAAAAAGATGGAGCTTGTAATTACAACAAGCATCATTTCAACGTTTATGGATTTGTCTGTGAGTTTTTTAAAGTAACTGTCTTCCCATATGGTCTGGGCTTTTAGGATTTCTGGTTTTCGCCCCGGGTTGAACTCCCTAGTATGGGAAAGAACATCTTGTCATTTGGGATGCACTTGTGTAAGAACAGATACCACATTTTAACTGGCAGCAGAATCACACAACACAACAATATTCCCTCAGCAACAGCAAATGTGACATGTTTTGTAGATTCATAATTTACAAGACTTTTTAAACATTGAATACACTTCAAGTTTGCATTTCTTGCTCTTCAGTAAAATTCATGCAACAACAGGAGGATCAAATTAAGATATGCATCTGAAACAGAAAACCAAGGAACCTTGTTGTTGACAGACACAATGACTGTGTACACTGGTCTAGCTGTGACCTGACTTCAGCTTAGACGTGGGGCCAGTGGCGCAATGGATAACGTGTCTGACTACGGATCAGAAGATTCTAGGTTCGACTCCTGGCTGGCTCGATACTTAATTTAATTGATTGAAATCAAGCCGGGATTGATACTGTATACTTTTCAGTGCTTCTGGCTGTTCTCACTTCAAACTCATTTTAGACTGATTTCATCTGGACATTCCCCAACATCTCAGAGAAAAAAAGATGTAGCTTTTAATCCAAAAGGCATAATGTCAACATTTAAAGATTTGTCTGTGATGTGTATTTTAAGTATGTGTCTTCCCATATGGTCTAGCGGTTAGGATTCCTGGTTTTCACCCAGGTGGCCCGGGTTCAACTCCCGGTATGGGAAAGAATATCTTGTTGTTTGGGATGCACTTGTGTAACAACAGATACTGCATTTTAACTGGCAGCAGTTTCACACAACACAACAATATTCCCTCAGCAACAGGAAATGTGACATGTTATGTAGATTCAAATTATACAAGGCATTTTAAACGTTGAATACACTTCATTGCTGCATTTCTTGCTCTGCAGTAAAATTCATGCAACAACAGGAGGATCAAATTAAGATTTGCATCTGTAACAGAAATCCCAAGGAACCTTGTCGGTGACAGAAGCTATGACTGTGTACACTGGCCTAGGTGTGTCCTGACTTCAGCTTGGCTGTGCGGCCAGTGGCGCAATGGATAACGTGTCTGATAACAGGTCAGAAGATTGAATATTTGACTCCTGTTTGGCTCAAAACTAGATTTATTTGACCAAAATCAAGCTGGGAAAAATACTGTATACTTTTCATTGTGTCTGGCAGTTCTCGATTCAAACACATTTTAGACTGATTTTATATGGGACTTTTCTCCAACATCGCTGAGAAAAAGATGGAGCTTGTAATTACAACAAGCATCATTTCAACGTTTATGGATTTGTCTGTGATGTTTTTTTAAAGTAACTGTCTTCCCATATGGTCTGGCTTTTAGGATTTCTGGTTTTCGCCCGGGTTGAACTCCCAGTATGGGAAAGAACATCTTGTCATTTGGGATGCACTTGTGTAAGAACAGATACCACATTTTAACTGGCAGCAGAATCACACAACACAACAATATTCCCTCAGCAACAGCAAATGTGACATGTTTTGTAGATTCATAATTTACAAGACTTTTTAAACATTGAATACACTTCAAGTTTGCATTTCTTGCTCTTCAGTAAAATTCATGCAACAACAGGAGGATCAAATTAAGATATGCATCTGAAACAGAAAACCAAGGAACCTTGTTGTTGACAGACACAATGACTGTGTACACTGGTCTAGCTGTGACCTGACTTCAGCTTAGACGTGGGGCCAGTGGCGCAATGGATAACGTGTCTGACTACGGATCAGAAGATTCTAGGTTCGACTCCTGGCTGGCTCGATACTTATTTATTGATTGAAATCAAGCCGGGATTGATACTGTATACTTTTCAGTGCTTCTGGCTGTTCTCACTTCAAACTCATTTTAGACTGATTTCATCTGGACATTCCCCAACATCTCAGAGAAAAAAAGATGTAGCTTTTAATCCAAAAGGCATAATGTCAACATATTTAAAGATTTGTCTGTGATGTGTATTTTAAGTAATGTGTCTTCCCATATGGTCTAGCGGGTTAGGATTCCTGGTTTTCACCCAGGTGGCCCGGGTTCAACTCCCGGTATGGGAAAGAATATCTTGTTGTTTGGGATGCACTTGTGTAACAACAGATACTGCATTTTAACTGGCAGCAGTTTCACACAACACAACAATATTCCCTCAGCAACAGGAAATGTGACATGTTATGTAGATTCAAATTATACAAGGCATTTTAACGTTGAATACACTTCATTGCTGCTATTTCTTGCTCTGCAGTAAAATTCATGCAACAACAGGAGGATCAAATTAAGATTTGCATCTGTAACAGAAATCCCAAGGAACCTTGTCGGTGACAGAAGCTATGACTGTGTACACTGGCCTAGGTGTGTCCTGACTTCAGCTTGGCTGTGCGGCAGTGGCGCATATGGATAACGTGTCTGATAACAGGTCAGAAGATTGAATATTTGACTCCTGTTTGGCTCAAAACTAGATTTATTTGACCAAAATCAAGCTGGGAAAAATACTGTATACTTTTCATTGGTGTCTGGCAGTTCTCGATTCAAACACATTTTAGACTGATTTATATGGGACTTTTCTCCAACATCGCTGAGAAAAAGATGGAGCTTGTAATTACAACAAGCATCATTTCAACGTTTATGGATTTGTCTGTGATGTTTTTTTAAAAGTAAATCTGTCCTTCCCATATGGTCTGGCTTTTAGGATTTCTGGTTTTCGCCCGGGTTGAACTCCCAGTATGGGAAAGAACATCTTGTCATTTGGGATGCACTGTGTAAGAACAGATACCACATTTTAACTGGCAGCAGAATCACACAACACAACAATATTCCCTCAGCAACAGCAAATGTGACATGTTTTGTAGATTCATAATTTACAAGACTTTTTAAACATTGAATACACTTCAAGTTTGCATTTCTTGCTCTTCAGTAAAATTCATGCAACAACAGGAGGATCAAATTAAGATATGCATCTGAAACAGAAAACCAAGGAACCTTGTTGTTGACAGACACAATGACTGTGTACACTGGTCTAGCTGTGACCTGACTTCAGCTTAGACGTGGGGCCAGTGGCGCAATGGATAACGTGTCTGACTACGGATCAGAAGATTCTAGGTTCGACTCCTGGCTGGCTCGATACTTAATTTAATTGATTGAAATCAAGCCGGGATTGATACTGTATACTTTTCAGTGCTTCTGGCTGTTCTCACTTCAAACTCATTTTAGACTGATTTCATCTGGACATTCCCCAACATCTCAGAGAAAAAAAGATGTAGCTTTTAATCCAACAGGCATAATGTCAACATTTAAAGATTTGTCTGTGATGTGTATTTTAAGTATGTGTCTTCCCATATGGTCTAGCGGTTAGGATTCCTGGTTTTCACCCAGGTGGCCCGGGTTCAACTCCCGGTATGGGAAAGAATATCTTGTCGTTTGGGATGCACTTGTGTAACAACAGATACTGATACTGGCAGCAGTTTCACACAACACAACAATATTCCCTCAGCAACAGGAAATGTGACATGTTATGTAGATTCAAATTATACAAGGCATTTTAAACGTTGAATACACTTCATTGCTGCATTTCTTGCTCTGCAGTAAAATTCATGCAACAACAGGAGGATCAATTAAGATTTGCATCTGTAACAGAAATCCCAAGGAACCTTGTCGGTGACAGAAGCTATGACTGTGTACACTGGCCTAGGTGTGTCCTGACTTCAGCTTGGCTGTGCGGCCAGTGGCGCAATGGATAACGTAGTCTGATACAGGTCAGAAGATTGAATTATTTGACTCCTGTTTGGCTCAAAACTAGATTTATTTGACCAAAAATCAAGCTGGGAAAAAATACTGTATACTTTTCATTGGTCTGCAGTTCTCGATTCAAACACATTTTAGACTGATTTTATATGGGACTTTTCTCCAACATCTCTGAGAAAAAAGATGGAGCTTGTAATTACAACAAGCATCATTTCAACGTTTATGGATTTGATCTGTGAGTGTTTTTTAAGTAACTGGTCTTCCCATATGGTCTGGCTTTTAGGATTTCTGGTTTTCGCCCGGGTTGAACTCCCAGTATGGGAAAAGAACATCTTGTCATTGGGATGCACTTGTGTAAGAACAGATACCACATTTTAACTGGCAGCAGAATCACACAACACAACATATTCCCTCAGCAACAGCAAATGTGACATGTTTTGTAGATTCATAATTTACAAGCTTTTTAAACATTGAATACACTTCAAGTTTGCATTTCTTGCTCTTCAGTAAATTCATGCAACAACAGGAGGATCAAATTAAGATATGCATCTGAAACAGAAAACCAAGGAACCTTGTTGTTGACAGACACAATGACTGTGTACACTGAGTCTAGCTGTGACCTGACTTCAGCTTAGACGTGGGGGCCAGTGGCGCAATGGATAACGTGTCTGACTACGGATCAGAAGATTCTAGGTTCGACTCCTGGCTGGCTCGATACTTAATTACTTGATTGAAATCAAGCCGGGATTGATACTGTATACTCTCAGTGCTTCTGGCTGTTCTCACTTCAACTCATTTTAGACTGATTCATCTGGACATTCCCCAACATCTCAGAGAAAAAAGAGGTAGCTTTTAATCCAACAGGCATAATGTCAACATTTAAAGATTTGTCTGTGATGTGTATTTTAAGTATGTGTCTTCCCATATGGGTCTAGCGGTTAGGATTCCTGGTTTCACCAGGTGGCCCGGGTTCAACTCCCGGTATGGGAAAGAATATCTTGTTGTTTGGGATGCACTTGTGTACAACACAGATACTGCATTTTAACTGGCAAGTAGTTGCACACAACACAACAATATTCCCTCAGCAACAGGAAATGTGACATGTTATGTCGATTCACAATTATACAAGGCATTTTAAACGTTGAATACACTTCATTGGCTGCATTTCTTGCTCTGCAGTAAAAATTCATGCAACAACAGGAGATCAAATTAAGATTTGCATCTGTAACAGAAATCCAAGGAACCTTGTCGGTGACAGAAGCTAGACTGTGTACCACTGGCCTAGGTGTGTCCTGACTTCAGCTTGGCTGTGCGGCCAGTGGCGCAATGGATAACGTGTCTGATAACAGGTCAGAAGATTGAATATTTGACTCCTGTTTGGCTCAAAACTAGATTTATTTGACCAAAATCAAGCTGGGAAAAATACTGTATACTTTTCATTGTGTCTGGCAGTTCTCGATTCAAACACATTTTAGACTGATTTTATATGGGACTTTTCTCCAACATCGCTGAGAAAAAGATGGAGCTTGTAATTACAACAAGCATCATTTCAACGTTTATGGATTTGTCTGTGATGTTTTTTTAAAGTAACTGTCTTCCCATATGGTCTGGCTTTTAGGATTCTGGTTTTCGCCCGGGTTGAACTCCCAGTATGGGAAAGAACATCTTGTCATTTGGGATGCACTTGTGTAAGAACAGATACCACATTTTAACTGGCAGCAGAATCACACAACACAACAATATTCCCTCAGCAACAGCAAATGTGACATGTTTTGTAGATTCATAATTTACAAGACTTTTTAAACATTGAATACACTTCAAGTTTGCATTTCTTGCTCTTCAGTAAAATTCATGCAACAACAGGAGGATCAAATTAAGATATGCATCTGAAACAGAAAACCAAGGAACCTTGTTGTTGACAGACACAATGACTGTGTACACTGGTCTAGCTGTGACCTGACTTCAGCTTAGACGTGGGGCCAGTGGCGCAATGGATAACGTGTCTGACTACGGATCAGAAGATTCTAGGTTCGACTCCTGGCTGGCTCGATACTTAATTTAATTGATTGAAATCAAGCCGGGATTGATACTGTATACTTTTCAGTGCTTCTGGCTGTTCTCACTTCAAACTCATTTTAGACTGATTTCATCTGGACATTCCCCAACATCTCAGAGAAAAAAAGATGTAGCTTTTAATCCAAAAGCATAATGTCAACATTTAAAGATTTGTCTGTGATGTGTATTTTAAGTATGTGTCTTCCCATATGGTCTAGCGGTTAGGATTCCTGGTTTTCACCCAGGTGGCCCGGGTTCAACTCCCGGTATGGGAAAGAATATCTTGGTGTTTGGGATGCATTGTGTAACAACAGATACTGCATTTTAACTGGCAGCAGTTTCACACAACACAACAATATTCCCTCAGCAACAGGAAATGTGACATGTTATGTAGATTCAAATTATACAAGGCATTTTAACGTTGAATACACTTCATTGCTGCATTTCTTGCTCTTGCAGTAAAATTCATGCAACAACAGGAGGATCAAATTAAGATTGCATCTGTACAGAAATCCCAAGGAACCTTGTCGGTGACAGAAGCTATGACTGTGTACACTGGCCTAGGTGTGTCCTGACTTCAGCTTGGCTGTGCGGCCAGTGGCGCAATGGATAACGTGTCTGATAACAGGTCAGAAGATTGAATATTTTCGACTCCTGTTTGGCTCAAAACTAGATTTATTTGACCAAAATCAAGCTGGGAAAAATACTGTATACTTTTCATTGTGTCTGGCAGTTCTCGATTCAAACACATTTTAGACTGATTTTATATGGGACTTTTCTCCAACATCGCTGAGAAAAAGATGGAGCTTGTAATTACAACAAGCATCATTTCAACGTTTATGGATTTGTCTGTTGAGTTTTTTTAAGTAACTGTCTTCCCATATGGTCTGGCTTTTTAGGATTCTGGTTTTCGCCCGGGTTGAACTCCCAGTATGGGAAAGAACATCTTGTCATTTGGGATGCACTTGTGTAAGAACAGATACCACATTTTAACTGGCAGCAGAATCACACAACACAACAATATTCCCTCAGCAACAGCAAATGTGACATGTTTTGTAGATTCATAATTTACAAGACTTTTTAAACATTGAATACACTTCAAGTTTGCATTCTTGCTCTTCAGTAAAATTCATGCAACAACAGGAGGATCAAATTAAGATATGCATCTGAAACAGAAAACCAAGGAACCTTGTTGTTGACAGACACAATGACTGTGTACACTGGTCGTAGCTGTGACCTGACTTCAGCTTAGACGTGGGCCAGTGGCGCAATGGATAACGTGTCTGACTACGGATCAGAAGATTCTAGGTTCGACTCCTGGCTGGCTCGATACTTAATTAATTGATTGAAATCAAGCCGGGATTGATACTGTATACTTTTCAGTGCTTCTGGCTGTTCTCACTTCAAACTCATTTTAGACTGATTTCATCTGGACATTCCCCAACATCTCAGAGAAAAAAGATGTAGCTTTAATCCAAACAGGCATAATGTCACAGTTTAAAGATTTGTCTGTGATGTTGTATTTAAGTATGTGTCTTCCCATATGGTCTAGCGTTAGGATTCCTGGTTTTCACCCAGGTGTCCCGGGTTCAACTCCCTGGTATGGGAAGAATATCTTGTTGTTTGGGATTGCACTTGTGTAACAACAGATACTGCATTTTAACTGGCAGCAGTTTCACACAACACAACAATATTCCCTCAGCAACATGAAATGTGACATGTTATGTAGATTCAAATTATACAAGGCATTTTAAACGTTGAATACACTTCATTGCTGCATGTTCTTGCTCTGCAGTAAAATTCATGCAAACAACAGGAGATCAAATTAAGATTTGCATCTGTAACAGAAATCCCAAGGAAACCTTGTCGGTGACAGAAGCTATGACTGTGTACACTGGCCTAGGTGTGTCCTGACTTCAGCTTGGCTGTGCGGCCAGTGGCGCAATGGATAACGTGTCTGATAACAGGTCAGAAGATTGAATATTTGACTCCTGTTTGGCTCAAAACTAGATTTATTTGACCAAATCAAGCTGGAAAAATACTGTATACTTTTCATTGTGTCTGGCAGTTCTCGATTCAAACACATTTTAGACTGATTTATATGGGACTTTTTCTCCAACATCGCTGAGAAAAAGATGGAGCTTGTAATTACAACAAGCATCATTTCAACGTTTATGGATTTGTCTGTGATGTTTTTTTAACAGTAACTGTCTTCCATATGGTCTGGCTTTAGGATTCTGGTTTTCGCCCGGTTGAACTCCCAGTATTGGAAAGAACATCTTGTCATTTGGGATGCACTTGTGTAAGAACAGATACCACATTTTAACTGGCAGCAGAATCACACAACACAACAATATCCCTCAGCAACAGCAAATGTGACATGTTTTGTAGATTCATAATTTACAAGACTTTTTAAACATTGAATACACTTCAAGTTTGCATTTCTTGCTCTTCAGTAAAATTCATGCAACAACAGGAGGATCAAATTAAGATATGCATCTGAAACAGAAAACCAAGGAACCTTGTTGTTGACAGACACAATGACTGTGTACACTGGTCTAGCTGTGACCTTGACTTCAGCTTAGACGTGGGGCCAGTGGCGCAATGGATAACGTGTCTGACTACGGATCAGAAGATTCTAGGTTCGACTCCTGGCTGGACTCGATATTAATTAATTGATTGAAATCAAGCCGGGATTGACTACTGTATACTTTTCAGTGCTTCTGGCTGTTCTCACTTCAAACTCATTTTAGACTGATTTCATCTGGACATTCCCCAACATCTCAGAGAAAAAAAGATGTAGCTTTTAATCCAACAGGCATAATGTCAACATTTAAAGATTTGTCTGTGATGTGTATTTTAAGTATGTGTCTTCCCATATGGTCTAGTGGTTGGTCCTGGTTTTCACCCAGGTGGCCCGGGTTCAACTCCCGGTATGGGAAAGAATATCTTGTCGTTTGGGATGCACTTGTGTAACAACAGATACTGCATTTTAACTGGCAGCAGTTTCACACAACACAACAATATTCCCTCAGCAACAGGAAATGTGACATGTTATGTAGATTCAAATTATACAAGGCATTTTAAACGTTGAATACACTTCATGACTGCATTTCTTGCTCTGCAGTAAATTAATGCAACAACAGGAGGATCAAATTAAGATTTGCATCTGTAACAGAATCCCAAGGAACCTTGTCGGTGACAGAAGCTATGACTGTGTACACTGGCCTAGGTGTGTCCTGACTTCAGCTTGGCTGTGCGGCCAGTGGCGCAATGGATAACGTGTCTGATAACAGGTCAGAAGATTGAATATTTGACTCCTGTTTGGCTCAAAACTAGATTTATTTGACCAAAATCAAGCTGGGAAAAATACTGTATACTTTTCATTGTGTCTGGCAGTTCTCGATTCAAACACATTTTAGACTGATTTTATATGGGACTTTTCTCCAACATCGCTGAGAAAAAGATGGAGCTTGTAATTACAACTAGCATCATTTCAACGTTTATGGATTTGTCTGTGATGTTTTTTTAAGTAACTGTCTTCCCATATGGTCTGGCTTTTAGGATTCCTGGTTTTCGCCCGGGTTGAACTCCCAGTATGGGAAAGAATATCTTGTCATTTGGGATGCACTTGTGTAAGAACAGATACCACATTTTAACTGGCAGCAGAATCACACAACACAACAATATTCCCTCAGCAACAGCAAATGTGACATGTATTGTAGATTCATAATTTACAAGACTTTTAAACATTGAATACACTTCAAGTTTGCATTTCTTGCTCTTCAGTAAAATTCATGCAACAACAGGAGGATCAAATTAAGATATGCATCTGAAACAGAAAACCAAGGAACCTTGTTGTTGACAGACGCAATGACTGTGTACACTGGTCTAGCTGTGACCTGACTTCAGCTTAGACTGTGGGGCCAGTGGCGCAATGGATAACGTGTCTGACTACGGATCAGAAGATTCTAGTTCGACTCCTGGCTGGCTCGATACTTAATTTAATTGATTGAAATCAAGCGGGATTGATACTGTATACTTTTCAGTGCTTCTGGCTGTTCTCACTTCAACTCATTTTAGACTGATTTCATCTGGACATTCCCCAACATCTCAGAGAAAAAAAGATGTAGCTTTTAATCCAACAGGCATAATGTCAACATTTAAAGATTTGTCTGTGATGTGTATTTTAAGTATGTGTCTTCCCATATGGTCTAGTGGTTAGGATTCCTGGTTTTCACCCAGGTGGCCCTGGTTCAACTCCTGGTATGGGAAAGAATATCTTGTCGTTTGGGATGCACTTGTGTAACAACAGATACTGCATTTTAACTGGCAGCAGTTTCACACAACACAACAATATTCCCTCAGCAACAGGAAATGTGACATGTTATGTAGATTCAAATTATACAAGGCATTTTAAACGTTGAATACACTTCATTGCTGCATTTCTTGCTCTGCAGTAAAATTCATGCAACAACAGGAGGATCAAATTAAGATTTGCATCTGTACAGAAATCCCAAGGAACCTTGTCGGTGACAGAAGCTATGACTGTGTACACTGGCCTAGGTGTGTCCTGACTTCAGCTTGGCTGTGCGGCCAGTGGCGCAATGGATAACGTGTCTGATAACAGGTCAGAAGATTGAATATTTGACTCCTGTTTGGCTCAAAACTAGATTTATTTGACCAAAATCAAGCTGGGAAAAATACTGTATACTTTTCATTGTGTCTGGCAGTTCTCGATTCAAACACATTTTAGACTGATTTTATATGGGACTTTTCTCCAACATCGCTGAGAAAAAGATGGAGCTTGTAATTACAACAAGCATCATTTCAACGTTTATGGATTTGTCTGTGATGTTTTTTTTAAAGTAACTGTCTTTCCCATATGGTCTGGCGTTTAGGATTCCTGGTTTTCGCCCGGGTTGAACTCCCAGTATGGGAAAGAACATCTTGTCATTTGGGATGCACTTGTGTAAGAACAGATACCACATTTTAACTGGCAGCAGAATCACACAACACAACAATATTCCCTCAGCAACAGCAAATGTGACATGTTTTGTAGATTCATAATTTACAAGACTTTTTAAACATTGAATACACTTCAAGTTTGCATTTCTTGCTCTTCAGTAAAATTCATGCAACAACAGGAGGATCAAATTAAGATATGCATCTGAAACAGAAAACCAAGGAACCTTGTTGTTGACAGACACAATGACTGTGTACACTGGTCTAGCTGTGACCTGACTTCAGCTTAGACGTGGGGCCAGTGGCGCAATGGATAACGTGTCTGACTACGGATCAGAAGATTCTAGGTTCGACTCCTGGCTGGCTCGATACTTAATTGATTGAAATCAAGCCGGGATTGATACTGTATACTTTTCAGTGCTTCTGGCTGTTCTCACTTCAAACTCATTTTAGACTGATTTCATCTGGACATTCCCCAACATCTCAGAGAAAAAAAGATGTAGCTTTTAATCCAACAGGCATAATGTCAACATTTAAAGATTTGTCTGTGATGTGTATTTTAAGTATGTGTCTTCCCATATGGTCTAGTGGTTAGGATTCCTGGTTTTCACCCAGGTGGCCCGGGTTCAACTCCCGGTATGGGAAAGAATATCTTGTCGTTTGGGATGCACTTGTGTAACAACAGATACTGCATTTTAACTGGCAGCAGTTTCACACAACACAACAATATTCCCTCAGCAACAGGAAATGTGACATGTTATGTAGATTCAAATTATACAAGGCATTTTAAACGTTGAATACACTTCATTGCTGCATTTCTTGCTCTGCAGTAAAATTCATGCAACAACAGGAGGATCAAATTAAGATTTGCATCTGTAACAGAAATCCCAAGGAACCTTGTCGGTGACAGAAGCTATGACTGTGTACACTGGCCTAGGTGTGTCCTGACTTCAGCTTGGCTGTGCGGCCAGTGGCGCAATGGATAACGTGTCTGATAACAGGTCAGAAGATTGAATATTTGACTCCTGTTTGGCTCAAAACTAGATTTATTTGACCAAAATCAAGCTGGGAAAAATACTGTATACTTTTCATTGTGTCTGGCAGTTCTCGATTCAAACACATTTTAGACTGATTTTATATGGGACTTTTCTCCAACATCGCTGAGAAAAAGATGGAGCTTGTAATTACAACAAGCATCATTTCAACGTTTATGGATTTGTCTGTGATGTTTTTTTAAGTAACTGTCTTCCCATATGGTCTGGCTTTTAGGATTCCTGGTTTTCGCCCGGGTTGAACTCCCAGTATGGGAAAGAACATCTTGTCATTTGGGATGCACTTGTGTAAGAACAGATACCACATTTTAACTGGCAGCAGAATCACACAACACAACAATATTCCCTCAGCAACAGCAAATGTGACATGTTTTGTAGATTCATAATTTACAAGACTTTTTAAACATTGAATACACTTCAAGTTTGCATTTCTTGCTCTTCAGTAAAATTCATGCAACAACAGGAGGATCAAATTAAGATATGCATCTGAAACAGAAAACCAAGGAACCTTGTTGTTGACAGACACAATGACTGTGTACACTGGTCTAGCTGTGACCTGACTTCAGCTTAGACGTGGGGCCAGTGGCGCAATGGATAACGTGTCTGAC
>NW_023493752.1:197500-209781 GCF_013265735.2 Oncorhynchus mykiss | reverse complement strand
TAGGTCACCAGGTTCCCTCTCCTTCCTCTAGGTCACCAGGTTCCCTCTCCTTCCTCTAGGTCACCAGGTTCCCTCTCCTTCCTCTAGGTCACCAGGTTCCCTCTCCGGCCTCTAGGTCACCAGGTTCCCTCTCCTTCCTCTAGGTCACCAGGTTCCCTCTCCTTCCTCTAGGTCACCAGGTTCCCTCTCCTTCCTCTAGGTCACCAGGTTCCCTCTCCTTCCTCTAGGTCACCAGGTTCCCTCTCCTGCCTCTAGGTTACCAGGTTCCCTCTCCTTCCTCTAGGTCACCAGGTTCCCTCTCCTTCCTCTAGGTCACCAGGTTCCCTCTCCGGCCTCTAGGTCACCAGGTTCCCTCTCCTTCCTCTAGGTCACCAGGTTCCCTCTCCTTCCTCTAGGTCACCAGGTTCCCTCCTCCGGGCCTCTAGGTCACCAGGTTCCCTCTCCTTCCTCTAGGTCACCAGGCTGCTCATTATGGAGCACACTGTCACCATCGTTACGCTCACCTGGACTCCACCACCTCCGTGATCACCTTCCCTATATATGTCTCTCCCTTTGGTTCCTTCCCTATATATGTCACTCCCTTTGGTTCCTTCCCTATATATGTCCACTCCCTTTGGTTCCTTCCCTATATATGTCACTCCCTTTGGTTCCTTCCCTATATATGTCACTCCCTTTGGTTCCTTCCCTGTATATGTCACTCCCTTTGGTTCCTTCCCTATATATGTCACTCCCTTTAGTTCCTTCCCTAAAGGGGGGGGGGGGGATCAGTGTAATTGGAGAATGTAGGGGGGTCAGTCTAATTAGAGAATGTGAGGGGGGTCAGTGTAATTAGAGAATGTGGGGGGGGGGGGGTCAGTGTAATTAGAGAATGTAGGGGGGGTCAGTGTAATTAGAGAATGTGGGGGGGGGTCAGTGTAATTAGAGAATGTGGGGGGGGTCAGTGTAATTAGAGAATGTGGGGGGGTCAGTGTAATTAGAGAATGTAGGGGGGGTCAGTGTATTTAGAGAATGTGGGGGGTGTCAGTGTAATTAGAGAATGTGGGGGGTCAGTGTAATTAGAGAATGTGGGGGGTCAGTGTAATTAGAGAATGTGGGGGGGTCAGTGTAATAAGAGAATGTGGGGGGCTCAGTGTATTTAGAGAATGTGGGGGGGCTCAGTGTAATTAGAGAATGTGGGGGTCAGTGTAATAAGAGAATGTGGGGGGCTCAGTGTATTTAGAGAATGTGGGGGGGTCAGTGTAATTAGAGAATGTGGGGGGGTCAGTTTAATTAGAGAATGTGGGGGGGCAGTGTAATTAGGGAATGTGGGGGGGTCAGTGTAATTAGAGAATGGGGGGTCAGTGTAATTAGAGAATGTGGGGGTGGGGGGGTCAGTGTAATTAGAGAATGTGGGGGGGTAAGTGTAATTAGAGAATGGGGGGTCAGTGTAATAAGAGAATGTGGGGGGCTCAGTGTATTTAGAGAATGTGGGGGGGGTCAGTGTAATTAGAGAATGTGGGGGGGGTCAGTGTAATTAGAGAATGTGGGGGGGCATTGTAATTAGAGAATGTGGGGGGCTCAGTGTAATTAGTGAATGTGGGGGGGTCAGTGTAATTAGAGAATGGGGGGTCAGTGTAATTAGAGAATGTGGGGGGGTCAGTGTAATTAGAGAATGTGGGGGGTCAGTGTAATTAGAGAATGTGGGGGGGTCAGTGTTATTAGAGCATGTGGGGGGTCAGTGTAATTAGAGAATGTGGGGGGGTCAGTGTAATTAGAGAATGTGGGGGGGTCAGTGTTATTAGAGAATGTGGGGGGTCAGTGTAATTAGAGAATGGGGGGTCAGTGTAATTAGAGAATGTGGGGGGGTCAGTGTAATTAGAGAATGTGGGGGGTCAGTGTAATTAGAGAATGTGGGGGGGTCAGTGTAATTAGAGAATGTGGGGGGGTCAGTGTTATTAGAGAATGTGGGGGGGTCAGTGTAATTAGAGAATGTGGGGGGGGGGGGGGGGGGGTCAGTGTGGAAGTTGGACTCCTGTAGTAGGATGAATATCCAATCAGATGACATCATCAGCTGTAATTTACTCCTCAGTGAGACACGTGGAGAGAATACTTAGCAACCAACATGTGTGTGTGTGACTCTGTGTTTGTGTATGTGTGATTATGTGTGTGTGTGTGTGTGTGTGTGTGTGTGTGTGTGTGTGCTCGACAGTGTGTGTGTGCTCGCAGGGAAAGGGCATCTGTGGATAATCCACTCCCCCCTCTCCTTCTTTAGCCTCTCTCTGGAGGAGAGGGGGATGGAGGGAGGAGAGGGGGATGGATGGATGAGAGGAGAGGGGGATGGAGGGAGGAGAGGAGAGGGGGATGGAGGGAGGAGAGGAGAGGGGGATGGATGAAGGAGAGGAGAGGGGGATGGAGAGGGGGATAGAGGGTGGAGAGGAGAGGGGGACGGAGGGTTGAGAGGAGAGGGGGATGGATGGGATAGTGAACGAGGGGAGAGGAGTGAAAAGGAGATTATAAGAAGCCCAAAGATGAGTCTGAGTCTCCTGGCTGTGGAAGCAGTAAGGTTTTCACCATTAGAGTGAGAGGGAGACAGTTACAGATGAGTCTGAGTCTCCTGGCTGTGGAAGCAGTAAGGTTTTCACCATTAGAGTGAGAGGGAGACAGTTACAGAGGAGTCTGAGTCTTCTGGCTGTGGAAGCAGTAAGGTTTTCACCATTAGAGTGAGAGGGAGACAGTTACAGATGAGTCTGAGTCTCTTGACTGTGGAAGCAGTAAGGTTTTCACCATTAGAGTGAGGGGGAGACAGTTACAGATGAGTCTGAGTCTCTTGACTGTGGAAGCAGTAAGGTTTTCACCATTAGAGTGAGAGGGAGACAGTTACAGATGAGTCTGAGTCTCCTGGCTGTGGAAGCAGTAAGGTTTTCACCATTAGAGTGAGAGGGAGACAGTTACAGATGAGTCTGAGTCTCCTGGCTGTGGAAGCAGTAAGGTTTTCACCATTAGAGTGAGAGGGAGACAGTTACAGATGAGTCTGATTCTCCTGGCTGTGGAAGCAGTAAGGTTTTCACCATTAGAGTGAGAGGCAGACAGTTACAGATGAGTCTCAGTCTCCTGGCTGTGGAAGCAGTAAGGTTTTCACCATTAGAGTGAGAGGGAGACAGTTACAGATGAGTCTGATTCTCCTGGCTGTGGAAGCAGTAAGGTTTTCACCATTAGAGTGAGAGGGAAACAGTTAAATTGAACATGTTGCAGAGCAATACAGAGCTCCAAAAATATATATTTCTTCCCCCCAAACTCACCAGGCACAAACAACCGCAGCTGTGTAAATATTTCACTCAGGGACTTGTGTGTGTGTGTTGGTGTGTGTGTGTGTGTATTGGTCTGTGTGTGTGTGTGTGTGTATTGGTCTGTGTGTGTGTGTGTGTGTGTGTGTGTGTGTGTGTGTGTGTGTGTGTGTGTGTGTGTGTGTGTGTGTGTATCAGGGGGTGTTAAAACCTCTCAGACCAGTGTTTAAAAGTCCTGTACACACAGAAGACATTTACACGCTCTCTCCTCTCCTTCTCTCTTTCTCTCCATCCCTCTCTCTTTCTCTCCTCTCCTTCTTCCTTTATCTCCACCCCTCTCTCTTTCTCTCCTCTCCTTCTCTCTTTCTCTCCATCCCTCTCTCTCTCTCCTCTCCTTCTCTCTTTCTCTCCTCTCCTTCTCTCTTTCTCTCCATCCTTCTCTCTTTCTCTCCATCCCTCTCTCTTTCTCTCCTCTCCTTCTCTCTTTATCTCCATCCCTCTCTCTTTCTCTCCATCCTTCTCTCTTTCTCTCCTCTCCTTCTCTCTTTCTCTCCATCCCTCTCTCTTTCTCTCCTCTCCTTCTTCCTTTATCTCCACCCCTCTCTCTTTCTCTCCTCTCCTTCTCTCTTTCTCTCCATCCCTCTCTCTCTCTCCTCTCCATCCCTCTCTCTCTCCTCTCCTTCTCTCTTTCTCTCCTCTCCTTCTCTCTTTCTCTCCATCCTTCTCTCTTTATCTCCATCCCTCTCTCTTTCTCTCCATCCTTCTCTCTTTCTCTCCATCCCTCTCTCTTTCTCTCCTCTCCTTCTCTCTTTCTCTCCTCTCCTTCTCTCTTTCTCTCCATCCCTCTCTCTTTCTCTCCTCTCCTTCTTCCTTTATCTCCATCCCTCTCTATTTCTCTCCTCTCCTTCTCTCTTTCTCTCCTCTCCTTCTTCCTTTATCTCCATCCCTCTCTCTTTCTCTCCTCTCCTTCTTCCTTTATCTCCATCCCTCTCTCTTTCTCTCCTCTCCTTCTCTCTTTCTCTCCTCTCCTTCTTCCTTTATCTCCATCCCTCTCTCTTTCTCTCCTCTCCTTCTTCCTTTATCTCCATCCCTCTCTCTTTCTCTCCTCTCCTTCTTCCTTTATCTCCATCCCTCTCTCTCTCTTTCTCTCCTCTCCTTCTCTCTTTCTCTCCATCGTTTCTCTCTTTCTCTCCTCTCCCTCTCTCTTTCTCTCCATCCTTCTCTCTTTCTCTCCTCTCCTTCTCTCTTTCTCGCCATCCTTCTCTCTTTCTCTCCATCCCTCTCTCTTTCTCTCCTCTCCTTCTCTCTTTCTTTCCATCCTTCTCTCTTTCTCTCCATCCTTCTCTCTTTCTCTCCATCCTTCTCTCTTTCTCTCCATCCTTCTCTCTTTTTCTCCTTCTCTCTTTCTCTCCATCCCTCTCTCGTTCTCTCCTCTCCTTCTCTCTTGTTCTCACCACATCTCTCTGTTCTCACATCCCCTGTTCCCTCCATCTCTCCTGTGTTCCCTCCTTCCCCTGTTCCCTCCATCTCTCCTGTGTTCCCTCCTCCCCCTGTTCCCTCCACCTCTCCTGTGTTCCCTCCTTCCCCTGTTCCCTCCATCTCTCCTGTGTCCCCTCCTTCCCCTGTTCCCTCCATCTCTCCTGTGTTCCCTCCTTCCCCTGTTCCCTCCATCTCTCCTGTGTTCCCTCCTTCCCCTGTTCCCTCCATCTCTCCTGTGTTCCCTCCTTCCCCTGTTCCCTCCATCGCTCCTGTGTTCCCTCCTTCCCCTGTTCCCTCCATCTCTCCTGTGTTCCATCCTTCCCCTGTTCCCTCCATCTCTCCTGTGTTCCCTCCTTCCCCTGTTCCCTCCATCTCTCCTGTGTCCCCTCCTTCCCCTGTTCCCTCCATCTCTCCTGTGTTCCCTCCTTCCCCTGTTCCCTCCATCTCTCCTGTGTCCCCTCCTTCCCTGTTCCCTCAATCTCTCCTGTGTTCTCTCCTCCCATCTCCATTTTTAGGACATTTTAACTCCTCTCCTCTTTCTCGTTGTAAGTAATCTCTCCTTCTCACCTTCTCTTCATCTCTCCTTCCCACCTTCTCTCCATCTCTCGTTCTCACGTTCTCTCCATCTCTCCTGGTTTCTGTCCTGAATAATGGATGATTCCTACCTCAGAGTAGAGTAGAGCTGAGATGTTAATATATTGTACTGACTGTCAAAAAATAGATAGGGCTTTAACACCAGATCCAGTCTCTCTCTCTGTCTCTGTCTCTGTCTCTGTCTCTGTCTCTGTCTCTGTCTCTGTCTCTGTCTCTCTCTCCCGCTCTCTCTCTCTCTCTCTCTCTCTCTCTCTCTCTCTCTCTCTCTCTCTCTCTCTCTCTCTCTCTCTCTCTCTCTCTCTCTCTCTCTCTCTCTCTCTCTTTGTCTCTCTGTCTCTCTCTCTCTCTCTGTCTCTCTGTCTCTCTCTCTCTCTCTCTCTGTCTCTCTGTCTCTCTCTCTCTCTCCCTCTCTGTCTCTCTGTCTCTCTGTCTCTCTGTCTCCCTCTCTCTCTGTCTCTCTGTCTCTCTGTTTCTCTCTCTCTCTCTCTCTCTCTCTGTCTCTCTGTCTCTCTGTCTCTCTCTCTCTCTCTCTCTCTCTCTTTCTGTCTTTCTGTCTCTCTGTTTCTCTCTCTCTCTCTCTGTCTCTCTGTCTCTCTCTCTCTCTCTCTCTCTCTCTCTCAATTCAATTCAATTCAATTCAAGGGCTTTATTGGCATGGGGAACATGTGTTAACATTGCCAAAGCAAGTGAGGTAGATCATATATAAAGTGAAAAACAACAAAAATTAACAGTAAACATTACACATACAGAAGTTTCAAAACAATAAAGACATTACAAATGTCATATTATATATACAGTGTTTTAACAATGTACAAATGGTTAAAGTACACAAGATAAAATAAATAAGCATAAATATGGGTTGTATTTACAATGGTGTTTGTTCTTCACTGGTTGCCCTTTTCTCGTGGCAACAGGTCACAAATCTTGCTGATGTGATGGCACACTGTGGAATTTCACCCAGTAGATATGGGAGTTTTTCAAAATTGGATTTGTTTTCAAATTCTTTGTGGGTCTGTGTAATCTAAGGGGAAATATGTCTCTCTAATATGGTCATACATTGGGCAGGAGGTTAGGAAGTGCAGCTCAGTTTCCACCTCATTTTGTGGGCAGTGAGCACATAGCCTGTCTTCTCTTGAGAGCCATGTCTGCCTACGGCGGCCTTTCTCAATAGCAAGGCTATGCTCACTGAGTCTGTACATAGTCAAAGCTTTCCTTAATTTTGGGTCAGTCACAGTGGTCAGGTATTCTGCCGCTGTGTACTCTCTGTGTAGGGCCAAATAGCATTCTAGTTTGCTCTGTTTTTTTGTTAATTCTTTCCAATGTGTCAAGTAATTATCTTTTTGTTTTCTCATGATTTGGTTGGGTCTAATTGTGCTGTTGTCCTGGGGCTCTGTAGGGTGTGTTTGTGTTTGTGAACAGAGCCCCAGGACCAGCTTGCTTAGGGGACTCTTCTCCAGGTTCATCTCTCTGTAGGTGATGGCTTTGTTATGGAAGGTTTGGGAATCGCTTCCTTTTAGGTGGTTATAGAATTTAACAGCTCTTTTCTGGATTTTGATAATTAGTGGGTATCGGCCTAATTCTGCATTATTTGGTGTTCTACGTTGTACACGGAGGATATTTTTGCAGAATTCTGCGTGCAGAGTCTCAATTTGGTGTTTGTCCCATTTTGTGAAGTCTTCCTCACAACCATAACGGGCAATGGGCTCTATGACTGATTCAAGTATTTTTAGCCAAATCCTAATTGGTATGTTGAAATTTATGTTCCTTTTGATGGCATAGAATGCCCTTCTTGCCTTGTCTCTCAGATCGTTCACAGCTTTGTGGAAGTTACCTGTGGCGCTGATGTTTAGGCCAAGGTATGTATAGTTTTTTGTGTGCTCTAGAGCAACAGTGTCTAGATGGAATTTGTATTTGTGGTTCTGGTGACTGGAGCTTTTTTGGAACACCATTATTTTGGTCTTATTGAGATTTACTGTCAGGGCCCAGGTCTGACAGAATCTGTGCATAAGATCTAGGTGCTGCTGTAGGCCCTCCTTGGTTGGTGACAGAAGCACCAGATCATCAGCAAACAGCAGACATTTGACTTCAGATTCTAGTAGGGTGAGGCCGGGTGCTGCAGACTTTTCGAGTGTGGGGCTTAAGCTGCATCCCTGTCTCACCCCACGACCCTGTGTGAAGAAATTTGTGTGTTTTTTGCCAATTTTAACCGCACACTTGTTGTTTGTGTACATGGATTTTATAATGTCGTATGTTTTACCCCCAACACCACTTTCCATCAGTTTGTATAGCAGACTCTCATGCCAAATTGAGTCGAAGGCTTTTTTGAAATCAACAAAGCATGCGAAGACTTTGCCTTTGTTTTGGTTTGTTTGGTTGTCAATTAGGGTGTGCAGGGTGAATACATGGTCTGTTGTACGGTAATTTGGTAAAAAGCCAATTTGACATTTGCTCAATACATTGTTTTCATTGAGGAAATGTCTCTCTCTCTCTCTCTCTCTCTCTCTCTCTCCCGCTCTCTCTCTCTCTCTCAGTTCTAGTATAGTAAAGGGGACTATTTATCAGTCTGCTGTTGCTTTAACACCAGACCCAGTTTAACATAAACCTCCTGGTGGTTGAGGTGTGAATGTGTGGAATTGGATCTTTTGTGCAAGATATGTGCAGGAATGGGCTTGTGTTTAAGCCTGTAAGGGAGTGTGTGTGTGTGTGTGTGTGCGTGTGTGTGTGTGTGTGCGTCTGTGTCTGTGTAAGCCTGTAAAGGAGTGTGTGTGTGTGTGGGTGTGTGTGCATGCGTGTGCGTGTGTGTGTGTGTGTAAGCCTGTAAGGCTTGTGTGTGTGATTGTGCGTGTGTGTGTGTGTGCGTGTGTGTGTAAGCCTGTAAGGCTTGTGTGTGTAAGCCTGTAAGGCTTGTGTGTGTGTGTGTGTGTGTGTGTGTGTGTGTGTGTGTGTGTGTGTGTGTGTGTGTGTGAGCCTGTAAGGGAGTGGTAGAGGTGGTGAGAGATGCTGAGCGGAGATCAAAGGCAGAAGGAGATTTAACTGCTTTGTGTCTGAAAGGGTTGAAAAAATGGTAGAATAAAGAACCCAGTCTCCTGTTTCAGGACAGACCGTCATGCTTCTCTCCTTTCTATTTCCCAGTCTCCTGTTTCAGGACAGACCGTCATGCTTCTCTCCTTTCTATTTCCCAGTCTCCTGTTTCAGGACAGACCGTCATGCTTCTCTCCTTTCTATTTCCCAGTCTCCTGTTTCTAAACACCTGTTTCAGGACAGACCGTCATGCTTCTCTCCTTTCTATTTCCCAGTCTCCTGTTTCAGGACAGACCGTCATGCTTCTCTCCTTTCTATTTCCCAGTCTCCTGTTTCAGGACAGACCGTCATGCTTCTCTCCTTTCTATTTCCCAGTCTCCTGTTTCTAAACACCTGTTTCAGGACAGACCGTCATGCTTCTCTCCTTTCTATTTCCCAGTCTCCTGTTTCTAAACACCTGTTTCAGGACAGACAGACCGTCATGCTTCTCTCCTTTCTATTTCCCAGTCTCCTGTTTCAAGACAGACCGTCATGCTTCTCTCCTTTCTATTTCCCAGTCTCCTGTTTCTAAACACCTGTTTCAGGACAGACAGACCGTCATGCTTCTCTCCTTTCCATTTCCCAGTCTCCTGTTTCTAAACACCTGTTTCAGGACAGACAGACCGTCATGCTTCTCTCCTTTCCATTTCCCAGTCTCCTGTTTCTAAACACCTGTTTCAGGACAGACCGTCATGCTTCTCTCCTTTCTCACACAACAGAGCTCACTTCTGGACCCACTGTGTTTGAGGATCAACTTTTGGTGACGAGATTGAGAGAGGAGAGATAACTTGTCTTGTCCTAGTGCTGAGAGAGAGGAGAGAGAGAGGAGAGAGAACTTGTCTTGTCCTAGTGCTGAGAGAGAGGAGAGAGAGAGGAGAGAGAAATTATCTTGTCCTAGTGCTGAGAGAGAGAGGAGAGAAGAGAGGAGAGATGAGAGAGAGAGGAGAGAGAACTTGTCTTGTCCTAGTGCTGAGAGAGAGAGGAGAGAAGGGAGGAGAGATGAGAGAGAGAGGAGAGAGAACTTGTCTTGTCCTAGTACTGAGAGAGAGGAGAGAGAGAGGAGAGAGAACTGATCTTGTCCTAGTGCTGAGAGAGAGAGGAGAGAGAGAGGAGAGAAGAGAGGAGAGATGAGAGAGAGAGGAGAGAAGAGAGGAGAGAGAGAGAGGAGAGAGAACTTGTCTTGTCCTAGTGCTGAGAGAGAGAGGAGAGAGAGAGAGGAGAGAGAGAGCGGAGAGAGAACTTGTCTTGTCCTAGTGCTGAGAGAGAGAGGAGAGAGAGACAGAGGAGAGAGAGAGGAGAGAGAACTTGTCTTGTCCTAGTGCTGAGAGAGAGAGGAGAGAGAGAGAGAGGAGAGAGAGAGGAGAGAGAACTTGTCTTGTCCTAGTGCTGAGAGAGAGAGGAGAGAGAGAGCGGAGAGAGAACTTGTCTTGTCCTAGTGCTGAGAGAGAGAGAGAGAGTAGAGAGAGAGAGGAGAGAGAACTTGTCTTGTCCTAGTGCTGAGAGAGAGAGGAGAGAGAGAGAGAGGAGAGAGAGAGGAGAGAGAACTTGTCTTGTCCTAGTGCTGAGAGAGAGAGGAGAGAGAGAGCGGAGAGAGAACTTGTCTTGTCCTAGTGCTGAGAGAGAGAGGAGAGAGAGAGAGAGGAGAGAGAGAGAGGAGAGAGAACTTGTCTTGTCCTAGTGCTGAGAGAGAGAGGAGAGAGAGAGAGAGGAGAGAGAGAGGAGAGAGAACTTGTCTTGTCCTAGTGCTGAGAGAGAGAGAGAGAGAGGAGAGAGAGAGGAGAGAGAACTGGTCTTGTCCTAGTGCTGAGAGAGAGAGGAGAGAGAGAGCGGAGAGAGAACTTGTCTTGTCCTAGTGCTGAGAGAGAGAGGAGCGAGAGAGAGAGGAGAGAGAGAGGAGAGAGAACTTGTCTTGTCCTAGTGCTGAGAGAGAGAGGAGAGAGAGAGAGAGGAGAGAGAGAGGAGAGAGAACTTGTCTTGTCCTAGTGCTGAGAGAGAGAGGAGAGAGAGAGCGGAGAGAGAACTTGTCTTGTCCTAGTGCTGAGAGAGAGAGGAGAGAGAGAGAGGAGAGAGAACTTGTCTTGTCCTGGGACTGAGCTATCTGGGAGTGTTTGGGCTGTATGTGGTGTATTTATGTACTGGGTTTTTGTGTGTGTGTGTGTGTGTGTGTATGTGTGTGTGTGTGTGTGTGTGATAAGGCTGATTGAATGACCGTGTCATTGAGAAGGTCAACCATCTCCTCACCACCACGTTCCCTTTTCATTACTAATCCTGTTCAGCTATTAAACCTCTCTCTCTCTGTCTCTCTCTCCCTCTCTCTCCCTCTCTCTCTCTCTCTCTCTCTCTCTCTGTCTCTCTGTCTCTCTCTCTCTCTCTATCTCTCTCTGTCTCTCTGTCTCTCTCTGTCTCTTTCTGTTTCTTTCTGTCTCTCTCCAAACCTTTCTCTCTCTCTCTCTCTCTCTCTCTCTCTCTCTCTCTCTCTCTCTCTCTATCAAATTCAAATTCAAATTCAAATTCAAGCTGCTTTATTGGCATGAAAAACATTGTGTCAATATTGCCAAAGCAACAATGTATACAATATACATTGTAACAAAATTATAAATGATAGCAAATAATAATATAAAATGGTAGTAAATAATAATACAAAATTAAATACAAAAATAATAACAATAAAATGGTAACAGTCTACAGTAAACATTAATAATTATAGTAATAACAATAATAGTAATAATAAGTAAGTTACTGTTTACTATGCAGATGTTATTATTCAGTGTCCCTCAGGCTATGGCAGGAAAATACATATTTGGCTGCAAGAGGAGCCATTGCTCCTTCGCCCATGAGTATTCTTAGTTTTTCCTCTGGGTTCAATTTGTAAAAATGTGGAATATATGTAGTCATTTCTGTGAATAATGAATCTCTTTGTGAGGAATATTTATCACATTAAAGGAGAAAGTGCATCTCTGTCTCTACCTCCCCTGTCATGCAGTGACCACATACACGCTCCTCTTTGGGTAGCCATGTCTTTTTATGTCTGCCGGTTTCTATTGCCAATCGGTGGTCACTCAGCCTGTACTTGGTAAGGATCTGTCTCTGCTTCGTATCTCTGACAGAGTAGAGATAATCAGCCAATTCATATTCTCTGTTTAGGGTCAGATAGCAATTTAGTCGGCTTTGGGATTTTGTTTCGTTTTTCCAGTATTGTAAATATGATTCCTTTGATTGGTTCATGATTTTGTTTATTGGAATTCTTTCTTTTGAAGCAGTGCTGGTGTCAGCTTGATTGGTGAGGTCCAACACCAGCTGACTGAGAGGGCTCGTTTCTGGGCTCAGCTCTTGGGCTTGAAGTGCTTTAAATTGCAGACTCGAATTTGGACTTGAATTTAGATGTAGCCAAAATTTTAATGATCTTTTCTGTATTTTCATTATTACTGGAAAACGGCCCAATTCTGCCCTACATGCATTAGTTGGTGTATTTCTCTGGACCTCACTTCCATAAAGTGCTATTGGTAGGATTACACTGTCAAATATTTTAGTCCAAATTCTAATTGGGATGTTGATTTTGAATAATTTCATTTTTATTGCATACATTGCTCTGCGGGCTTTTTCTTTGAGTGCCTTCACTGCCATATTAAAGTTTCCCGATGCAGATATGGTCAGACCAAGGTAGGTGTAATTTTTTGTGTGTTCAATTAAGGTGTTGTTCAGGGTGAATTTACATTTTTGTTTCTGACATCTGTTTTTTTTTTTGGAAAATCATGATTTTAGTTTTTTGGAAATTTACTGCCAGGGCCCAATTATGGCAATATTGCTCCAGAATATTAATGTTTTGTTGAAGACCTTCTTTGGTTGGTGATAGAAGTACCAAGTCATCAGCATATAGCAGGTATT